>NC_143256.1:39848106-40148106 GCF_984573655.1 Nuphar pumila
GAACTTCTCTGATCTATCTCAAGTTCTAAGTTAGATTCAACCATTTTCTTCACTCCTTTACCAAGTTCATCTCAGAATACTTGGAAATTTCTAAATCAATTTTCGAAAAGAGCATGCATCCTTGCATTGCACAAGTATGATTCTTTGTGCATTTAGAGTTAGAATAAGTTCTTAGATTATATTTAGGCAAAGCAAAAGGCATAGATTCGATCCTTGGTTCGATTACCCCCCCTGGTAAAGGCGCCAGGAATGGTTGAACCTCGTACCGACGAGCGAATCCCGTCTCTCCATTTTTCCCGCAATATATTTCAAAACGGAGGCGAGTTAAATTTCTAAATATTTTTCAACTCAAGGTCAAGTGAGACTGCGCAAAATAGTTCATCTTCTCTTTTTCTTTCTTTCTTTTCTCTTCTCTCTCTCTTTTCTTTCTTTTATTCTTCTCCCTTCAAAAAGGAGGAAAATAGAGGTTAGAAAAGGAAAAGAGAGAAATACACAAGAGAGGAAAAATTTTGCGATGATCACAGTTTTGGCGACCTTGATGGGACTTGTCTTCGTTCGTTCGGATCTGTGCCTTTGCTTTGCTTTTATATAATCTAAGTCTTTATCCTTCATATGTCAGCTTCATTTCCATGCAAACCTTAGGAGCCTAGACTCTGTCCTAAAGCTGACATCATTACATATAGGATCTAAGTATGGTTTGGTAGGACCATATTGAGGAGATTATATCCATGTTCACATTAGATTTAGGCCTTAAATACAACTCTCCTCAATTTTAGGGATTGAATGCAAAAATAATGTATGCTTCTCTTTATTTAAATCTATCTCTTTAGGATTTGCATTAGAACCTTCTGATTTTATTGCATGTTGATCATGTTTTGAAAACATCCCTACCTATATTATCCCGGTCTTCACATTGCTGGGCTGTCTCTCTGAACCATATTTCGGGAGAGAGCCTCACAACTGGACCACTTATTTGGGTTCGCGCCCCCCTACCACGTACCTAAGGGCCATAGTCCGAGGTATATCGGTAGGTGCTCAAGGATGTTGGGAAGCCCTTACCTTAGAACCAGAGAAATATCTTATATGCCACGTACTTCGAGCTTCGGCTTGGGTATATCGGCATACCTTGATTGGAATCAAATGATCTAAACCATAGAGTTAGGATTAAGGTCCTACAAGCTATTTCAAATATTGCATTTAGAGTCCGCCTTTAGGGAGTGCTGTGTGCGCATCATTGTTTGTGCAGCTATGATTATGCGATGTTTTCCTTGTGTTCTCCTATATATGTCGAACCTCTTTCAAAAACCCCGGGTGTATATTTCTCCTTTACCTACATTATTTTCTCTTTTGTGTCAATCTTTCTTTAAAAACCCTGGAAATTCTTTCTTCAAAATCCCTTTTTCTTTTTTTACAAAATTTCCAGGAAATTATGTCTATCCCTCTTCTCATCAAAAGTCTATCCGTAAGTCCTGCATTTTATCTGACTCTTTTCCTCTCTTGCCTCAGTATCATTCCGATGGCATCCGAATCTCCTGATGCTATCTTTCCCAAGGATCATGTCTTCTATCAAATAAGGGATGGAACCCCAGATCATCGAGTCATCCAGTCTCATACCTTCTTTATTCGGTGGTACTATTCTTGGTTCACCGCCTTCTCACGTATGTTCCCAGACCACTTGGATGATTGTGGATTGGAGATGGCATCGGCAGTTGGCAAGTGAACAATCAACGACAGTCTGATTCAAGCTATGGCAGAGCGGTGGAATCCGCGTACCTGCACGTTTTGGTTTCCGTGGGGAGAGATGACTTTGCTAATGGATGAGTTCAGTGACATCATGGGATTGCCAGAACAAACTGGTCAGCCAGATGATCCAGTCGAACAACAGTTCTTGATCAATATCAAAGGGATAGATGTTCGAGAAGCATTGGCTAGAGCTACAGGGAGCAGATCCTGGCCTCTCACGGAAATCAACGGAAGTCAGTTCATCGATCTGTTCGAACTCTATCACAAGTATGGAGCCTATGAAGAAGTCGATACCTTATCTCGAGCAGCGAAAGAAAGAATTCAGCATGCCATGGTCCTATGCACAATAGGACTGGCGTTCTTTCAGGATGGTCAGAATTTCATCGATGTCAGAGTAGCTCAACTTTTTCGAAGATGGGAAAGTAAGCAGACTCGTCAGCTTTCAGTCTCCATGGCTGCATTAGCCTTTCTCTACAGAGGCTTGGCTCAGTTTGCTCTTGGGGAAACCATTTTGGTGGAAGGATGCACGTATGCTTTGCAGTCATGGTTCCTGCGACATGTGCCGTTGAAAGCCAGTTTTTTCAGATTCAGCAGTAAGCAGCCAAAGTCAGCCATTCAGTATCGAGCCTTGATCGAGAGTCTACACCAGGAGGAAATTGTTTGGGACTTCTTCGACAGAAGAGAGACCGTTCCTCGATACACCTATGCTCGTGACAAGCGCTACAAACTGCTCGGCCCTTTCTTCTGCATAGACTATCAGCTAGAGAGGTGTCTTCGACAGTTCTCACAGCGGCAAATTCGTGTCAATACCCATTTCCCGATGGGCCGCATGCCAGAGTTCGATCTACAGTCTAATCTGTGGTCTGGAGTATACCACGTCGCCAAATACACTTGGGACTCTTTTATTCCTTTGTCTATATTTCTTGGTCCTAATGTATCATCAGAGTATCGAGAATGGTGGCAAACTGTCTGCCCACCTTCTCTTTGTATTTAAATTTTGTCATCAATGAAAATGCAAACTTTTGTTCTGATAAAAAGCTTTTTATGGCCAAATCTTATTTTTGTTTTACATGGTTACGAATTCATCCCTAGTGATGAGGCCCATTTTATATATATTCTCTCTTTGTTTATCTCTCGTCATGATAGACAACCTCGCCTAGGTCATAAGGCGCATTTTGTTGCCATAAAAAGGTGATACAATCATTGCAAAAATTTGTGATGACCCAATCCCTGGTGATGGGATAACTTATCTAAATTGACTATCAAATCCTTCTTTCATGCCTTTTTTCTCAAAATCACATTTTCAAAAATTTCCTCCAAGCCCTAACCATTCCTTTTACCTTCACAGGAAATCACTGGCATTGGCAGAATGGTTGTAACAAGGGCGGGAAAAGAAATAGTTCCTCAACACAGCGACAGTGAGGCCGAAGGGATGGATTCTCCCAAATCGGTCAGGGGACAGAACCAAGCAGATGATATAGATCCTGCCATGTATAATCTGTTCAAAAGAATGTTGACCAAAATGATGTCAGAACAGGCGGAGGCCAGTCAGAAGGAAGTTGCTCCGAAAAGCAAGCCAAAGAAGAAGGCTGTAAAGAAACCAGTCAGGATTGTTAGAAAGAAAGTACAGCCCGACACCACTTCTGAAGAAACAGAGTCAGTAGAATAGGAATAGGAAGAGGAAGAGCAGTTTGTTTATCATCAGAATCCTCCGCCGCAGTCTGTAAAGACCGCTGCAGAGCCTGAATCAATCAACAAGCCCATTCCGGTCAATGACCCGATGCAAGAGCAGATGAAAGAAATGAATCGGGCCATCAAAGATATCCAGGCCAAAAGCAAAGGCAAGCAGACCTACTCTGGAGAAGATTTTTATCATGGTCTGGACGGGGATGACAATCTGGAAAATCTCCCACGCAAATTCCTTAAATTTGACGAAACAAGCAACCCCAAGGCTCATTTGGCCACTTTCTATGCTGAATGCGGCCGTTTCAGGAAGGACAATCAGGCGTTATTCATTTGCTTTCCTCACAGCTTAGAAGGGGTAGCGGCCAGGTGGTATGCAGACCACATTAATCCTATCGAACTACGAGAGTTCGATAAAGTCGTGAACTTGTTCATTGAGCGCTTCATGTTTAATGTCGAAGCCTCACCAACCCTCAATCATCTGTACAATTTAAAACAGATGGAAAATGAGAAAGCCAGCAAATTTATCCACAGGTGGAGAAGCACCTGTAACAGAATGAAGGTTCCCATCCCAGAGCAGCACGCTCTGCAAATTATTCTGAATAATTTCGCCCAGCCTCTAAGGAACCTCATTTCCACTTCGCCCGCCAAATCATTCATCAAACTGATTGAGAGAGCCGAGTGGCTCGAGACCGGCTTGGATAATGGCCTATATGAGGGTTACCCTTTCGTCCGAGGAAACCCTGAGCAGAAGAAAAAGGCTCATGTTGCTTATTCCACGGATTTCTTAGACAACAGCAGTAGTTCTGGCAGAAAGAAGAGCAAGAAAAATCGCAACAAGAACTCAGGACACACCAAGGTCGAAAAGACAAACTCTGCGGCCCAAAAAGGGAAGTTCGTCAAACCACAGCCTGCTCAGTCAGCACCTCAGCCAGAAGCAAAGCAGTCTGAGAAGCCGAAGCATGAGGGTTGGAGTTACGACCGAGAGTTCACAGCTCTGGAACAGTCCCGCGAAGACATCCTGGAATATATGATGTCTAAGGGAATGATCAAGCTTCCCAAGGTAGCGGATCCTCCAGTCACTATGGAAAAGTGGACTGACAAGTTCTGCAAGTTCCACCGGACTGTGGGACATGACACAGAGCACTGTTTTGTCCTAAAAAACATCATCCAGGATTGCATCGACAAAAACCTATTGATTGAGGATGAAGAAGAAAAGCCGAAAATCTTGTCCAAGCCATTTCCCAAGCACTCAGCTTCGGTCATCATGGAGCAGGCATTCTCTCTTCAAGGTAGCATCCAACCATGTTCTAAACAGGACATTCAGGATCAACATCAGGTCCTAGTCCTTCGCCAAGCACAGTCTTCCGCCAAGAGGGCGGATGTCACTGCATTTTCCAGCAAACCAACAAAGGCGACGACGGAAATTGCCAAGATAATCCCCAGAATCCCGAAGCGCTTTATCAAGGCAGCTTCGAAGAAAGAAGAGGCTTCAGGGTCAGTTCAGAAGCCGATTACTGCTTTATCAAACATTTCCATCCTGGACCTGACCCACGCTTCATCTGAGCACCAGCAAGTGCTAGAAGATCTTCTCAGAAAGATCAAAGTCAAGCCTAACACCACTCCGCAAGACATGGCTCAGATCGTTAATCAAGCGATGACAAATGCACCAATCACCTTTTCGGATGAGGATCTGCCGAAACCTCATTCATTTCACAATAACGCTCTCTACATAATGGTGCGAACCAGGGGCATGACAGTCCCTTATGTGCTCGTCGATGGAGGCAGCAGCCTCAATATCTGTCCGGAGATGACAGCCAAGGCATTGGGCTTAAAAGAAGAGGAATATACCCCGGATCCGATCACGATCTATGGTTTTGATAACCACGGGCAGACAGCCAAGGGGAAGATATTTCTTGAAATCTTCATCAACTATTCGGTGCATATTGTCCTTTTCCACGTGGTCAATGTGCCACCCACATACAATCTGTTGCTTGGACGCACTTGGATTCACAATGCCAATGCTGTTCCATCAACCTTGCACCAATGCATCAAGTGGTCGAAGGGAAGCATGATCACTACGGTCCTAGGAGAGGACCCGAAAGAATGACTCCCACAGCCCATGATCCCCCGTCCTACTTTCACTGCCGACATCCCAAGCATCAGGGAAGTCGACGAGATCAATCTAAGTGAAAGTCTGGATATGCTGAAATTGAAAGAAGTTCAGCCGATAGAAAGCGTAACGGCAGTAACCCAGTGGCAGGGACCCCGTTTCTTCAAGTTAGGTGGGCGCCTCGACTACACCTCCTTTCGGGATCATCCTCTTTTTCCTTAGTTCTCAAAAACAAAGAAAGGATTTGATCTTCTAATGAAGCACGGTTATCAGCCCTTCAGGGGACTGGGCAGAAATGAAGATAGGGTTCTGGAGCCAATCATCCCCGCTCAGCATGTCACGAGTACCGGCTTGGGTTTCACGGGTCAGTTATCCGGCAAGCACACTATCTTCGTCAAGGGAGCCCAGTGATGAAGACAATGCCAGTGTTTTCTGTTCTTCTTCATTATGTCGTCTTATGAGGGCAAGATCCGCCCCAGTTTCTTTCTTTTCTTCAACAATCACTTGTAAATATCAAAGTTTGCTTAATCAATAAAAGTTTGTTTTCTCTATTCATCTTGGTGCACACGAATCCTTTGCTCATATCCTTGTCTATGTCGTCATTCTTTGTTTCTGTACAAAAGGCTACTTTCAAAAACTTTTATCCTTTCTCAAAAACTTTCTTTGCGCTTTCAGGATTGTTGGGATCATGGCTCCTAAATCGCTCAAAAAGCTCGTTATCAATACCAATCTTTTTCAAAATAAATCCCAACCGGCCAGAATCTGCAAGGCAAAGGCAGGGGCAGAAGTCAGCGAAGTGACAGAGCAGATCGAGGAGTTGGCAGAATTCGATTCAACGATTCAAGATTTTCCAGAATTTACCAATATTCAGAAGCAGGACGAACCATCACCATTGGTTCAAGATCCGACAGAGGATGTCAACATCGGTTCGGAAGATGATCCAAAAATCCTCAAAATTGGTTCCAGTCTGAATTCGGATGAAAAGGAAAGGCTCATCTATTTTCTCAAACAGCATCAGGAAGTCTTTGCTTGGACCTATGAGGATATGCCAGGCTTAGACCCCAAATTGGTCGAGCATCGCCTTATGTTGAAGCCAGATTGCAAACCAATCAAGCAGAAATTAAGAAAAATTGATCCTCGAGTAGCACCGCAAGTCAAAGAAGGACTTGAGGAGTTGTTAAAAACAGGATTCATTTGGACCAGTGAATATCCAGACTGGTTGGCAAACATCGTGGCAGTTTTCAAAAAGAATGGCAAAGTTCGGATTTGTATTGATTTCAGAGATTTGAACAAAGCCACCCCAAGGGATGATTATCCACTCCCCAACATCGATCTTCTGATCGATAGCACGGCGGGCCATGCCATGTTCTCCTTCATGGACAGATACTCAGGCTATAATCAGATCAAGTTGGCCACTCGTGACCAATCCAAAACTTCCTTTACCACGCCTTGGGGTACCTTTTGCTATACAGTCATGCCGTTCGGGATCAAGAATGCAGGGGCAACCTATCAGAGAGCAATGGCAGTTATCTTTCATGACCAGATGCACAAGAACATGGATGCCTATGTTGATGACATTCTGGTCAAATCCAAAGAAGGAGAGGATCATTTTGATGCTCTCGGCCAAGTCTTTGAAAGACTTATTATCTACAAGCTCAGACTCAATCCACAGAAATGCGTCTTCGGAGTAGAGTCAGGCAAGTTGCTCGACTACATGATCAGCAAGAAAGGCATAGAAGTATATCTCACTAAGGCAAAGGCAATCATTGATATGCCGCCTCCCACTAATCTTAAAGAGCTGCGAAGCCTTCAGGGTCGCATTCAGTCTATCCGTCGCTTTATCTCCAATTTAGCCATGAGATGCGAGCCCTTCAACCACTTGCTGAAAAAAGAAGTAAAGTTTGAGTGGGGACCAGAATGTCAGCTCTCATTTGAGCGCATCAAGCAGTATCTTCTCAATCCGCCAGTTCTGAAGCCACCAGAACTTGGAAAGCCGCTCCTTTTATATATTTCCGTCAACCATAATGCTTGCGGAGGATTTCTTGTGCAGTACGAGGAAGGCAGCCGGATAGAGCATGCCATGTACTACATCAGCAAGACTTTCATCAATTATGAGAAGAGATATTCTCAGATGGAAAAGACGTGTCTAGCCTTAGTATGGATGTGTCAGAAGCTGAGACATTATCTGATGGCCTCAGAGATCAAAATTCTGGCGAAACTTAACCCTCTTAAGTACATCCTTGAGCAGCCTTTCCTCACTAGACGGATTGCAAAATGGCAAGTCTTCTGATGCAGTACGATTTGGAATATGTCTCTCAGAAGTCAGTCAAGTGTAACGCCCCGGATTTCCAAAACAAAGCTAAGTTAAAATTTTCATGAATTTCTTTTTTTTTCTTTGCAGCGGAACTTAGAAAAGCTTTTAGCAGCGGAATAAGACAATAATGAGTCGTCAGTTTTAGAAAACCCCGAGCACGTTGCAGGTATGTGGCCAAGCAACTCATTGACCACCAAAGTGTTCCATTTTATCGAAAACCACTTGTTTATTACAACATCACTGCTTAGAAAAGCAGTATAGGTTCAATAAAAGGAAGCAATACAACTCTGTCTAGAGAAACCCTGGAACTCGATGCCGCCTTGCTCCAAATATCGCCACGCAGGTTCAACACCTGAAATCCCCATAAAACGGGGTCAGAACCACTGATGGTCTGGTAAGCATGCAGTCATACATCCATTCAACTCAAATACAATAATGACCACTCAGGGTCGCAATGCGCAATAACGACGCTCAAGCCTCCAAGACTTAGCGTATATCGCAAGAGTCTCCTCAGGGCTATGAGTTGAACATCCGCTCGAGTCTTCATGACTTAGAGCAAGCCTTTTCAGGGCTGTGATTTGAATAGCCGCTTAAGTCTCCACGACTTAGCCATGACCTCTTCCGGGTCTCAAAGTGATGTCTAGCTCAAGTCTTCATACTTGGCACATCCGTATCCCACGCATCTAAGGACAACTCCTCGAGCTTCGCTTAGTCGTGCGGATACAACACGGGTCTTTGCCCAGTCGGTCCAGTAGTATACCGAACATGACACCTTCACAAAGGTTATGCAGGACTGACTCAACACGTCATCCACTCATACATTCAAAGCATCACTGTACCTAGAACTAATGCATTGTTTGATAATTAACCGCTCCCGCCTTTGGTACGCAGGTAGAGCTATTGTCCGGGCATCAACGCGATGTTCTGGGGGTTGATTATTCTATGTATTTTAGATACCCCAGAGGCCTGTTGACCCTATCCATAGTAGGGCAGTGTGTTTCAACTGGGAGAATCCTACTAGGCCCATATTCGGATGCATCCTCTACTTGCAGTAGTTGGGTTCAATCCTTAGATCTTAAGGATAACCACGACCCCAAAACCCATGAGTGACTGAGGCCATCGTGGACTCTATCAGGTCCAAAGTAAAATACATGTCACTCAAGGTTGTACCATCACTGTCATTCCACAGTGAGCATAATTCCTGAAGGGGTCTGCCAGTCTTACAATTACTTGGACAGAATCTGCATGCCATTTAGGCAGCCCGTGCTTTCAGCACTACGGGAGTATGTACCCGACCCCATTCAGTCTTCCCCAACACAGTCATTACTGAGGGGGTACCCCTAACACGATCTTCAACCGCGGGGTATGTGCGACCTTAAGTCTTATTCATATGCATGCAGAACACCGCTCTTTGGCACTTCGGCCACCACGAGCATCTCACCTCTTTGGGTGGAAACAACACACTCTGGCTCTTCGGCCCTTACGAGTCTGGTTGTGTAACCGTTTTCAATGACATGCATATGACTCGATCTAAATAGATCGGCTACTCGGCGTATTTTTACGCAACGAGTCCAAACCTAGCCAAGGCGCAACCTCTACTCCGGCTCAGCGGCCCTTACGAGCAAGGTGCCCTTGCAGGCACAAGGATACGAGCCGATCTGGCATCGTTCCATCAACGGACATCATTATGCCGTTCCATTGGTTCCGGCAGCTCTTCTGCCGACCATTTCGTCAGCACCTCCCCTGCTCTACCGGCAGTGGTGCGACGAACCCTTCTACGTTGTAGAGGGCAAACCATGAACTGGGTAGCACTCTGCTATATGTCAGGGTATCCTGCTACGTTCTTTCTGAGCTATTCTTAGCTTCTTCAGAAATTTCAGCAGCACTTCCTCTCTTTTACGGAGAAAGCGTGCGTTTCTTTTATCCATTTCAGCGGCATCTCCCCTCTTTGGTAGGAAATCGCCACGCTTAATTCGGGGAAATGGATGCGCACCGTTGTGCGTACTTTGCATCTATCAAGGTTGCAGGAACCCTTGGCCATAGCCAGGCCATACGTAATTAACTTAGTCTTTACGTAAAGAGCATTTTGCCAAAAAGCGAAGCCTTTCCAATAGGGGCTTCATTCGTCAAGCAGAATCTTGAACGAGGAGCGGTCAAGGAATCGCATGGACGATTTGGAGTTGATCTCCATTTGAACGCTCATTTATGCGCTATATATGTAGTATAAGCAGAAGCATGTGCTTTATACAGCGGCGGCGTAAAGAAATGCATATACTATTGTTCAGGGTGTGTAACTGAACGAAATATTCTACATATATAACAAAGCAGAAGCCTTGGCATCGTTCGACGCGACGGCGTAAGTAAATACATTGCAGAAAGCAGGAGCCTTGGCATCGTTCGACGCAACGGCGTAAGTAAATGCATAATCGGAAGTGCAGTAATCGGAAGTGCAGAAAACAGGGAGCCTTGGCATCATACGACGCGACGGCAAAGGTAAATTACATAGCCTGTGCGATATAAGACGCGTCGCCAGAATCAGCAGATATACACCTAGATCCGTATCCAACGATAGTTACGAGGCGAGCGGGTGAACACCGAAGTGTCCTAAAGGGCTCAACCAAGAACTAAAGCGAGATACCATTTTGAAGAACGCATATACTGCGTGTTTGAACATAGATATATCCGACGATAGTTACGAGACGAGCGGGTGAACACCGAAGTGTCCAAAAAGGGCTCAATCAAGAACTAAAGCAAGATACTACTTCAGAAAGTATATTCTATATACAAACAGTCAAATACTTGAGAGAGATGGATCAACGAAGCGAACTTACTTCAAATCGTGAAAGAAACGGTTCCGAGTTGCTTCTTTGGCTTCGAGCCTTCCTTCGAGAGGTCAGACTAAGTCAGATGAAGCTGACTTAGTTGAGAAAGAGGTAGAGCAGGTCAAGCTACTCAACCTAAGTGGTTTGAACCAAACAGGGTTCGATCCAAGTCAACTGGGTTCAGCAGGTTCGAACTCAGCTCAAGTAGGCTAAGTCTGGGTTCAGAAACCCAAACCGGAATCTGGACCAAAAAGGACTTTGACTTTGACTTTAAACCCAACTAGGTTCAAGTCAAGTCAACTGGGTTTGGACCAGGTCAAGTGGGTTCAGACCCAGGTCAGGTGGGTTAGGACCAGGTCAGGCAGGCTCAGGCTAAGTCAGGCAGGCTCAGACCAGGTCAGGTGGGCTCAGGTGGGCTAGGCTAGGTAGGGGAGGTTTAGGAGAGAGAGAGAAGGCAAGAGAGAGAGGGGGGGTCGAAATTATGAGAAGAGAGAGAGTGGGGAGGGCTATTTATAGCCCAAGCCCACCTCCTCTTGGGTTTTTCCATGCCCCTTTTACCCCTTGGCTTCTTTTAAATTCCTGGAGGTTCCTTTTGAGGTGGGGCCCACAAGATATTTTCATAGGATATTTTGTGGGTCCCACAAGATATTTTCTGAGGAATATTTTTGTGGGTCCCACCAATATTTTCGTGGGTCCCGCAAGAATTTCGGGTTTCCGGCGATTTTTTTCCGAAAAATTCTGAGTACGCCATTTTCTTCGTATTGACGTAACTAAGAAAGTTGGCTCGTACGAATCTATTGATTTCGTTTAGTTAGGAAGTTATGGCTTCCAGAGTGTTTGAGCATATATTCGCAATTCGACGAATATCCTAAGTATAACTAGCTCGCAGGAATTGATTCGTTTCGCATTCTGAGAAGAAATGCTATTTTTACCGGTAAATGCCTCATGAATTTTATTCAGATATTTTCTGAAAAATTGCGGGTCTTACATCATTACCCCCTTAAAGGAATTTCGTCCGCGAAATTCAGCTAAGAGTACAAGGTGAAGAGTTCAGGATATTTTTCCCGCATATCCGATTCGGGCTCCCAAGTGCAATCATCGATTCCATGATGCTGCCACCTCACTTTAACAAGTGGAATGACCTTTGTTCTTAGTACTTGCTCCCGTCGGTCCATGATCTCCACTGGCCTTTCTTCTACCGTCATATCTTCTCGGATGTCAATGTCTTCATGTTGAATGACGTGAGAAGGATCATGAACGTACTTTCTAAGCATTGATACGTGAAATACATCATGTATTTGCGCGTATTGTGGTGGCAATGCTACTCGGTAGGCAGTCTCTCCGATCCAGCTCAAAACTTCGAAGGGACCAACGAATCTGGGGCTGAGCTTCCCCTTCTTTCCAAAATGAAACACACTCTTGGTTGGAGAGACCTTGATAAAAACCTTATCTCCAACCGCAAAAGTGAGTTCCCTACGCCGCTGATCGGCGTAGCTCTTCTGTCGACTCTGAGCAGTCAGTAGCTTCTTTCTGATCATGTGGACCTGCTCAGTATAATGCTGCAACACAATGGGCGAGTCCAAGGTTCGCTCACCCACTTCACCCCAATGGATTGGTGATCTACAGGGTCGTCCATATAAGGCTTCATACGGTGCCATCCCAATGCTAGCGTGGTGGCTATTATTATAAGCAAATTCAGCCAACGCTAGGTGGGAATCCCAATCACCTTTCCATTCCAGCATACAGGCTCTTAGCATATCTTCAAGAGTCTGTATGGTTCGTTCTGATTGCCCATCTGTTTGGGGATGGAATGCTGTACTGAACTTGAGTTTCGTCCCCAGGGCTCTCTGAAGCTGCTCCCAAAAGTGAGATGTGAACTTCGGGTCATGATCAGATATGATCGAAATCGGCACTCCATGGAGTCTAACGATTTCCCGAATGTAGATCCCCGCCAATCGTTTAGTTGAGTATCGAGTGTTGATTGGCAGGAAGTGAGCAGACTTGGTGAGTCTGTCCACGATCACCCATATTGAGTCATGTTGTCTCTTGGATCGAGGCAATCCAACGATGAAATCCATCGTAATGCCTTCCCATTTCCATTCTGGAATCTCGATTCGTTGCATCTTTCCACCAGGTCGCTGATGTTCGATCTTAACTTGCTGGCAGATCAAACACTTCGAGACAAACGTAGCCACATCACGCTTCATACCCTTCCACCAGTACTTTCTCTGCAAATCTCGGAACATCTTCGTACCCCCAGGGTGGATAGTATATTTGCTACTATGGGCCTCCTGGAGTACTTCCTGTCTTAGCTCAGGGTTATTTGGAACCCAAATTCTTTCTTCCATCCATATTCCTCCATCTTCTTTCAAATGGAAGAAAGTGTTATCTTTTTCAGCATGAGCTTTCAATTCCAAGTACTGGGGATCCTTGAACTGTTCGGCTACGATGCGATCGAGAAACTCAATGTGGATCGTCAAATATGACATTTGGATTCTACCCGAATCAGCCAAAAATGGCTTCCACTTGACGAAATCCTCCATCAACTTCCATTGTCCGGTTAGGCTGGCCAGAGTGCCAACAGTCTTGCGACTAAGGACATCTGCTACAACATTCGCCTTTCCAGGGTGATAGGAAAGCGTGATTTCATAGTCTTTGAGGAATTCCAGCCATCGTCGTTGCCGCATATTGAGTTCTTTTTGAGAAAAGAGGTATTTTAGGCTTTTATGGTCCGACATGACCTCAAATTTCTCTCCATACAGGTAGTGTCGCCAGATTTTAAGCGCGAACACTACCGCGGCAAGCTCCAAGTCGTGGGTTGGATAGTTTTTCTCATGGACCCTCAACTGTCGTGACGCATAGGCGATTACTTTGCCATGCTGCATCAACACACAACCCAGACCCATTCCCGAGGCATCGGTATAAGCAACGAAGCCTCCCTGACCAGAAGGTAAGGTAAGGACAGGGGCAGTGGTAAGCCTCTGTTTGAGAACCTCAAAGCACTCCTTACACTGGTCAGTCCATTCAAACTTGACTCCCTTTTTAAGTAATTTCGTCATCGGTACGGCGATTCGGGAGAAGTCTTGTATGAACTTCCGATAATATCCGGCAAGTCCAAGGAAGCTACGGACCTCAGTGATATTTTCTGGCTGCTTCCAGTCCATCACAGCTTCCACCTTCGCAGGATCTACTGCGATTCCATCTTTCGAGATCACATGACCAAGGAACATCACTTTATCTAGCCAGAATTCACATTTTGAAAACTTAGCATAGAGTTGGTTATCTTGAAGGGTTTTCAAGACGATTTTCAAGTGCTCCACGTGTTGTTCCTTGTTCTCAGAATATACGAGAATGTCATCAATAAAGACGATGACAAAGCTATCCAAATATGGTCTGAATATCCGGTTCATTAGATCCATAAAGGCAGCAGGCGCATTAGTGAGTCCGAAGGGCATTACTACGAACTCATAATGGCCATATCTCGTTCTGAAGGCGGTCTTAGGTATATCCTCTTCCTTTACTCTGAGTTGATGGTATCCTGACCTGAGGTCGATCTTGGAGAACACCCTCGCTGTTCTGAGCTGATCGAATAAGTCCTCAATCCGAGGCAACGGGTACTTATTTTTAACAGTTGCCTGGTTAAGCATCCGATAATCGATGCATAACCGAAGGGATCCATCCTTCTTCTTTACAAACAGCACTGGGGCTCCCCACGGTGACACACTAGGACGGATGAACCCTTGTTCCATCAGTTCTTCCAACTGACACTTCAACTCACTGAGTTCAGCTGGCGCCATTCGATACGGGGCTTTGGATATCGGCGTTGTTCCAGGTAAGGATTGAATTTCAAATTCAACCTCACGAAGTGGCGGAAGTCCTGGCAATTCCTCAGGAAATACATTGGGAAACTCCCGTACCACTTCCAAACTCTCAAGGGGTTGGTCGTTGGATTTTTCCATCGAGAGACTCAACAGGAACGCCACACAACCCTTCCTAAGGTATTTTTGTACCTTAAGTGTTGATATGAGCCTTTTCTGTGGAACAGGTTTGGATAACCGGTATTCCATCTTAGGCAATCCGGGTCGAGATAGAATCACTCTGCCCTCGCAGCACAGAATCTTGGCATTATTCTGAGCCAACCAATTCATTCCCAGAATGACATCGTACTGTATCATATCGATCAGGATGGCGTCAGTAGGCAAGTGTTGCCCTGCTATCTCAATATCCAAATTTTTCACACACCGAATACATTTGGTGCGTGAACCCAACGGGTTATACACTTCGATCATTTTATCAATCGGTTGCACCGAAGCGTGGAGTTGTTCGGTGAAATCGTCAGAGATAAACGTATGAGTAGCACCACAATCAAACAAGACGTAAGCTGCATGTCCATTAACAGGTACAGTGCCTTCAATCAGGTCACCATTTTCGACTTGTTCAGTCGTTACAGCGTATACACGACCTGCAGCAGGCCTTTGTTCTACTCTAGGTGGAGGTCGTTGAAACTGAGAACGTTGTGGCGTTGGTCGAGAGGGTCCGGCAGATCCGGCATTACCCCTCTGTTCATCTGCAGCCTTCTTGGCGCAATCCCTTATAAAGTGGCCCATCTTGCCACAATACAAGCACCCACCAATGTCACGAGGACATGGTTTTCCGGGGTGGTTCATACGACACCTTGGGCAGCTGAAGTTGGACTGCTGACCATTCGGAGTTGGGTTCTATCTTGGCCTCACGACTTGCTGAGTGTTGTTCCCTCCTTGGAACTTCTTCTTTTGAAAGGGTTGTCGTGAACCCTGGCCACTTGGGAACGTCCTTTTACGATTCCCACCATTCACTATGGGCTTCTTTGCTACGATCACTTTAGATCGTGCCCAGTCCTCTTGGATTTTTGAAGCTGCTGCTACCGCAGCCTGAAAAGTCGAAGGCATGCTTGTTATCACTCGAGATCGCAGCCCTTCGCGCAGACCATTCACATATTTGTCGGCCCTTTCTTGGTCTATTTCGAACAATCGAGAGCAGTAGCGCTCTAGATTCTGAAATTTGGTGGTATAGTCCATTAGACTCATACCGCCCTGTTCCAACTCCAGAAACTCCATCTTTTTCTTGTTTCTGGAATGCAACGGGAAGTAGTTATCCATAAAAGTCCTCCGAAAGTCAGTCCAAGGAATGACTTCGACTTGTGAGAACTGGATAAGTTTAGTGGTATCCCACCACTTCCGTGCATTATCTTTTAATCGATACGTGCCAAAGTTGGTCTTCTTCTCTTCTGGTACTCCCAGTACTGAGAAGGCACGTTCTGTCTCTTCGATCCAACTCTCCGCGAGCTCAGGATCGGCTCTGCCAATGAAAACTGGCGGGTCAAGCTTGAGGAACTTCTCATAAGTCACTCCTCCCAGGTGCTCGTTTCGTGGTGCGACTGGTTCTGGCCTCGTTTCACGGATGGCTGTAACCAGGTTGTTGAGTGTCTCCAACAGGAATCCCTGCGTATGGGACTCCTCGCTTGGTATGGTTCTCCTCGTCGTAGGAGCCATTTATCTATGCACACACAAGCACTTGTTTTTAGTTTCTCAATGTATATATGGAAGTAAAAGCTTTATTTACTTAATATACATCACATTTATACAAGCATCGCCTTAAACAAAACGTCATGCCGCACTGGCAGACTTTAGGCGTTGAGAAACTATATACATGAGTCTACTGACTCCAAAACATCACCAGTCTCTTTAAGACTTGGATTTCTTTGATGAAGACGAACTCCAAAAGGTCCATCTATTGCCACATGGCCTTGGTGCAGGCACTACTAGCTTTGGCTTGGGCGGCACTTCCGCACTAGCAAGCGAATATTGGGGATATATGAGGGACTCCAGTCCACTTTCCCAGTCAGCAAGATCAAGACTCTGGGAGTCTGGAATAATGATTGGCGAACAGAAAGAATCCCCTCTTTTGTTCCTGCCATTTAAGCTCGGCATATATGATGCCGGATGGTAGCTTGGCGAGTGATAGACCTCCGCAGGGAAGTTCAAATCAAAATCCCTCAGCCTTGGTAATTCATCAAAAGATGTTGGGGTATGGTTGCTCCCAACACTAGAGTGATGCGGTCCACTGACACGCGAAGTCTCATCCCTGAGACCCTTTGAAGCCCGCCGACCCATATCGGCGGTACATTTCCTTTGGCATTCGTTGGCGGAATGCCCATCTTCGCCATAGTATTGGCAGTCTTGGACTTCATACGGGCATATCCACTCATCGTGCATGACCTTGCAGCGATAGCAGTATCCACGCGAGTCATGAGTTGCCATCTATACAAAGATGCACCCAAATCAGAACAAAAGTATAAAAACATATACTTACAGTGCGATATCGGGACCATGACGGATCTTGAACCAGGTTTCTCAGACTCATGCTCTGATACCAATTCTGTAACGCCCCGGATTTCCAAAACAAAGCTAAGTTAAAATTTTCATGAATTTCTTTTTTTTTCTTTACAGCGGAACTTAGAAAAGCTTTTAGCAGCGGAATAAGACGATAATGAGTCGTCAGTTTTAGAAAGCCCCGAGCACGTTGCAGGTATGTGGCCAAGCAACTCATTGACCACCAAAGTGTTCCATTTTATCAAAAACCACTTGTTTATTACAACATCACTGCTTAGAAAAGCAATATAGGTTCAATAAAAGGAAGCAGTACAACTCTGTCTAGAGAAACCCTGGAACTCGATGCCGCCTTGCTCCGCATATCGCCACGCAGGTTCAACACCTGAAATCCCCATAAAACGGGGTCAGAACCACTGATGGTCTGGTAAGCATGCAGTCATACATCCATTCAACTCAAATACAATAATGACCACTCAGGGTCGCAATGCGCAATAACGACGCTCAAGCCTCCAAGACTTAGCGTATATCGCAAGAGTCTCCTCAGGGCTATGAGTTGAACATCTGCTCGAGTCTTCATGACTTAGAGCAAGCCTTTTCAGGGCTGTGATTTGAATAGCCGCTTAAGTCTCCACGACTTAGCCATGACCTCTTCCGGGTCTCAAAGTGATGTCTAGCTCAAGTCTTCATACTTGGCACATCCGTATACCACGCATCTAAGGACAACTCCTCGAGCTTCGCTTAGTCGTGCGGATACAACACGGGTCTTTGCCCAGTCGGTCCAGTAGTATACCGAACATGACACCTTCACAAAGGTTATGCAGGACTGACTCAACACGTCATCCACTCATACATTCAAAGCATCGCTGTACCTAGAACTAATGCATTGTTTGATAATTAACCGCTCCCGCCTTTGGTACGCAGGTAGAGCTATTGTCCGGGCATCAACGCGACGTTCTGGGGGTTGATTATTCTATGTATTTTAGATACCCCAGAGGCCTGTTGACCCTATCCATAGTAGGGCAGTGTGTTTCAACTGGGAGAATCCTACTAGGCCCATATTCGGATGCATCCTTTACTTGCAGTAGTTGGGTTCAATCCTTAGATCTTAAGGATAACCACGACCCCAAAACCCATGAGTGACTGAGGCCATCGTGGACTCTATCAGGTCCAAAGTAAAATACATGTCACTCAAGGCTGTACCATTACTGTCATTCCACAGTGAGCATAATTCCTGAAGGGGTCTGCCAGTCTTACAATTACTTGGACAGAATCTGCATGCCATTTAGGCAGCCCATGCTTTCAGCACTACGGGAGTATGTACCCGACCCCATTCAGTCTTCCCCAACACAGTCATTACTGAGGGGGTACCCCTAACACGATCTTCAACCGCGGGGTATGTGCGACCTTAAGTCTTATTCATATGCATGCAGAACACCGCTCTTTGGCACTTCGGCCACCACGAGCATCACACCTCTTTGGGTGGAAACAACACACTCTGGCTCTTCGGCCCTTACGAGTCTGGTTGTGTAACCGTTCTCAATGAGCATACATATGACTCGATCTAAATAGATCGGCTACTCGGCGTATTTTTACGCAACGAGTCCAAACCTAGCCAAGGCGCAACCTCTACTCCGGCTCAGCGGCCCTTACGAGCAAGGTGCCCTTGCAGGCACAAGGATACGAGCCGATCTGGCATCGTTCCATCAACGGACATCATTATGCCGTTCCATTGGTTCCGGCAGCTCTTCTGCCGACCATTTCGTCAGCACCTCCCTTGCTCTACCGGCAGTGGTGCGACGAACCCTTCTACGTTGTAGAGGGCAAACCATGAACTGGGTAGCACTCTGCTATATGTCAGAGTATCCTGCTACGTTCTTTCTGAGCTATTCTTAGCTTCTTCAGAAATTTCAGCAGCACTTCCTCTCTTTTACGGAGAAAGCGTGCGTTTCTTTTATCCATTTCAGCGGCATCTCCCCTCTTTGGTAGGAAATCGCCACGCTTAATTCGGGGAAATGGATGCGCACCGTTGTGCGTACTTTGCATCCATCAAGGTTGCAGGAACCCTTGGCCATAGCCAGGCCATACGTAATTAACTTAGTCTTTACGTAAAGAGCATTTTGCCAAAAAGCGAAGCCTTTCCAATAGGGGCTTCATTCGTCAAGCAAAATCTTGAACGAGGAGCGGTCAAGGAATCGCATGGGCGATTTGGAGTTGATCTCCATTTGAACGCTCATTTATGCGCTATATATGTAGTATAAGCAGAAGCCTGTGCTTTATACAGCGGCGGCGTAAAGAAATGCATATACTATTGTTCAGGGTGTGTAACTGAACGAAATATTCTACATATATAACAAAGCAGAAGCCTTGGCATCGTTCGACGCGACGGCGTAAGTAAATACATTGCAGAAAGCAGGAGCCTTGGCATCGTTCGACGCGACGGCGTAAGTAAATGCATAATCGGAAGTGCAGTAATCGGAAGTGCAGAAAACAGGGAGCCTTGGCATCATACGACGCGATGGCAAAGGTAAATTACATAGCCTGTGCGATATAAGACGCGTCGGCAGAATCAGCAGATATACACCTAGATCCGTATCCAACGATAGTTACGAGGCGAGCGGGTGAACACCGAAGTGTCCTAAAGGGCTCAACCAAGAACTAAAGCAAGATACCATTTTGAAGAACGCATATACTACGTGTTTGAACATAGATATATCCGACGATAGTTACGAGACGAGCGGGTGAACACCGAAGTGTCCAAAAAGGGCTCAATCAAGAACTAAAGCAAGATACTACTTCAGAAAGTATATTCTTTATACAAACTGTCAAATACTTGAGAGAGATGGATCAACAAAGCGAACTTACTTTAAATCGTGGAAGAAACGGCTCCGAGTTGCTTCTTTGGCTTCGAGCCTTCCTTCGAGAGGTCAGACTAAGTCAGATGAAGCTGACTTAGTTGAGAAAGAGGTAGAGCAGGTCAAGCTACTCAACCTAAGTGGTTTGAACCAAACAGGGTTCGATCCAAGTCAACTGGGTTCAGCAGGTTCGAACTCAGCTCAAGTAGGCTAAGTCTGGGTTCAGAAACCCAAACCGGAATCTGGACCAAAAAGGACTTTGACTTTGACTTTAAACCCAACTAGGTTAAAGTCAAGTCAACTGGGTTTGGACCAGGTCAAGTGGGTTCAGACCCAGGTCAGGTGGGTTAGGACCAGGTCAGGCAGGCTCAGGCTAAGTCAGGCAGGCTCAGACCAGGTCAGGTGGGCTCAGGTGGGCTAGGCTAGGTAGGGGAGGTTTAGGAGAGAGAGAGAAGGCAAGAGAGAGAGGGGGGGTCGAAATTATGAGAAGAGAGAGAGTGGGGAGGGCTATTTATAGCCCAAGCCCACCTCCTCTTGGGTTTTTCCATGCCCCTTTTACCCCTTGGCTTCTTTTAAATTCCTTGAGGTTCCTTTTGAGGTGGGGCCCACAAGATATTTCCATAGGATATTTTGTGGGTCCCACAAGATATTTTCTGAGGAATATTTCTGTGGGTCCCAGCAATATTTCCGTGGGTCCCGCAAGAATTTCAGGTTTCCGGCGATTTTTTCCGAAAAATTCTGAGTACGCCATTTTCTTCGTATTGACATAACTAAGAAAGTTGGCTCGTACGAATCTATTGATTTCGTTTAGTTAGGAAGTTATGGCTTCCAGAGTGTTTGAGCATATATTCGCAATTCGACGAATATCCTAAGTATAACTGGCTCGCAGGAATTGATTCGTTTCGCATTCTGAGAAGAAATGCTATTTTTACCGGTAAATGCCTCATGAATTTTATTCAGATATTTTCTGAAAAATTGCGGGTCTTACATCAAGGGTCAGTCCATCGCAGATCAATTGGCAGATTTCCCGTTGACTGAAGAGATCAAAGCAGAAGATGATTTTCCTGACGATCAAATTTGCAGTATTCAGGAATCTCCAGTCTGGACTCTATTCTTTGATGGAGCCAGAAACATATCTGGTATAGGAATTGGGATCTTGCTAATCACTCCTGAAAAAGAGATGCTCCCTTATTCCCTCAAACTCGACTTCCAATGTACTCATAATATGGCCGAGTATGATGCTCTAATACAAGGCCTCAAGATTTTGCAAGACTTTGGTGTCAAGAGTACATGCTTTCGGCGACTCATTACTTGTTGTCAGTCAAGTTAATGCCGAATGGCAAGTCAAGGATTCGAAGTTGATCCCTTATCAAAGGATTGCCTTAACTCTCATAGGCAACTTTGAAGAGTTTCAGCTCAACCATGTCAAGAGAGAATACAATCACATAGCCGATGGCCTAGCCTGTTTAGGCTCTATTTTGTCTTTTAAAGACAGTAAATCCTGTCGTTCCTTCGAGATCGACAGACTTGATCAACCTGCCTACATTCCAGTTGAGCAAGTGAGTCAAGTCACTCAGAAAGAAAAGCCTTGGTACCAAGATGTCAAAAGCTTTATTGAAACCGGTGAATTTCCAGCGGAAATGCCAAGAAAGGAGCAACACGCGATTCAGCGCATGTCAGCACGTTACTTCATCCTCGCCGATATTCTCTACCGTCGTGGTTTCAGTTCTGAGTATGCCAGATGCTTAGATAAGGATGAAGCCATGGAAGTTATCCAAGAGGCACACGAGGGAATTTGTGGTGGTCACATCGGCTATCAAACACTCGTCAAATAGATTATTCGGGCAGGATACTACTGGAAAACCATGCAGCAGGATTGCCATCATTTTGTAAGGAAATGCGTCAAGTGTCAAATGCACGCACCTTTCATTCATGCGCCAGCCGCATACTTGCAATCCGCGGTCTCTCCCTGGCCCTTTTCGATGTGGGCCTTCGACGTAGTTGGTCCGATCACTCCTTCAACTTCTAATGGCCACCGATACTATCTCGCAGGTACAGAATACTTCACCAAATGGGTCGAAGTCGTCACTCTGCGAACAGTAGAAGGCCGACACGTGGTTTCGTTTATTCATAAGAATCTTCTTTGCCGCTTCGGCATCCCACATGATATTGTGTCAGACAATGGCAGCCATTTCAAGAATGAGAGGATGAAGACTTTCTGCTCGAAATTCAGGATTCATCACCACTTCTCAGCTCCCTACTATCCTCAAGGGAATGGCCAGGCTGAGGCCACCAACAAGATTTTGATCCGCATTCTGGAAAGAACAGTAGAGACAGGCCGTGATTGGCACGAGAAGATGCATGATGCACTTTGGGCGTACCGAACCACCATTCGGACTCCAACCAATGCTACTCCTTCAGAACTCGTTTATGGGACTGTGGTAGTGTTACCTCTCCACGTTCAGAAGCCTGCACTCAAGTTCGCAACGCTCATCGAGCTTCCGCTTGATCAATATCAGCAGCAGAGGTTGGTACAACTTGATCTGCTAGATAAGAAAAGGCTCAAGACAGCAGAACACGCTCAGGCCTATCGTCAGATGATAGCTCGGCATTACGCCAAATCAGTCATTGAGAGAAGATTTCGAGTCAATGATCTTGTGCTCAGATCGACAGCTCATCTCAAGCATCGGTCGAAGGGCAAGTGGTCACCCAATTGGGAAGGCCCTTATGTAGTTAAGGAAGCGCTGCCTCGCAATTCCTATCGTCTGATTAATGCGGATGGAGTGGAACTGCCCAATCCTATTAATGCTTTACATTTGAAAAGATTTTACACTTGAGTTGTTCATCATAGCCTTTTGTATTCCTCAAAAGTCTTTTCAAATAAAGCAATATTCTTCTCACATTCTTCTCCCTGATACTGGGGTATTTTATTTTGATCTATACTTATCTTCCTTCATCATAATGCAGGCAGGATCAGACGAATCCTTTTTCTTACTAACTCTTTGATAACTTGGTTATCGTTATTAAATTGCGTTCATTTCAGTTTTTATTTTTATCTAATTTTGTCAATTTATCGTCAATTTTATCAATTTGTCAAATTTTATTAAGTTTTATTCTGTTATCTTTAAAAAAAAAAAAACCCTTCAGTTTAAGGGAGAAACCTGATGCCTCTTTTCAATGAGGTATTCTTTTTATTTTTCCCATCAGGTTAAGGGAAAAACCTAACCCTCGTTGTCCAAGGTGTTCCCCTTCAGGATAAGGGATAATCCTGATACCCCTCATGGGAGCATCGCTGCTACCCATGAAAATTCCTTTTCAAAAATAAATTTTCAATAAATTCTTCTCCATCTTTATAAATTTTATTCTTCTTCAGGTAAAGGGATAAACCTGAATTATTTCCCATAAATTCTTCAATTCATCTCAAATTTTTATTCTATACTCCTCCAGGATAACAAAAAAATCCTGAAGATGTCATAAATAGATTCGGATCCTAGGCCATCTTGGGTCAAGAGTCTCGAATAAATTTCCCGTCCTCTTCGTTGTCGGAATCTATTAATGCTTTTGTCAATCCTTCGAGTGCCAGCTTCCGGTTTGGAATTGTTTCCTTCCCATCCGAGTTCCGACTCAGGACTTCATTTTTCCATTTTATCATTATCTTTCTTAAAAAAACCGGTTCCGACTCGGATTTTCCTTTTTGTATATTATTATTTTTGAAGTCTCAAGTTCCGACTTGAACTTCCTTTTGAGTCCAATGCTCGTGTTGGACAAATCGTTGTTTTGAGAATTCAAGTTTTCAAACTCAATTCTCATTCATTTTCTTATAATTAAAAACCGGGTTCTGACTCGGATTTTCCTTTTTGTATATTATTATTTTTGAAGTCTCAAGTTCCGACTTGAACTTCCTTTTGAGTCCAATGCTCGTGTTGGACAAATCGTTGTTTTGAGAATTCGAGTTTTCAAACTCAATTCTCATTCATTTTCTTATAATTAAAAATCGGGTTCCGACTCGGATTTTCCTTTTTGTATATTATTATTTTTGAAGTCTCAAGTTCCGACTTGAACTTCCTTTTGAGTCCAATGCTCGTGTTGGACAAATCGTTGTTTTGAGAATTCGAGTTTTCAAACTCAATTCTCATTCATTTTCTTATATTTAAAAACCGGGTTCCGACTCGGATTTTCCTTTTTGTATATTATTATTTTTGAAGTCTCAAGTTCCGACTTGAACTTCCTTTTGAGTCTAATGCTCGTGTTGGACAAATCGTTGTTTTGAGAATTCAAGTTTTCAAACTCAATTCTCATTCATTTTCTTATAATTAAAAACCGGGTTCCGACTCGGATTTTCCTTTTTTTATATTATTATTTTTGAAGTCTCAAGTACCGACTTGAACTTCCTTTTGAGTCCAATGCTCGTGTTGGACAAATCGTTGTTTTGAGAATTCGAGTTTTCAAACTCAATTCTCATTCATTTTCTTATATTTAAAAACCGGGTTCCGACTCGGATTTTCCTTTTTGTATATTATTATTTTTGAAGTCTCAAGTTCCGACTTGAACTTCCTTTTGAATCCAATGCTCGTGTTGGACAAATCGTTGTTTTGAGAATTCGAGTTTCCAAACTCAATTCTCATTCATTTTCTTATATTTAAAAACCGGCTTCCGACTCGGATTTTCCTTTTTGTATATTATTATTTTTGAATTCTCAAGTTCCGACTTGAACTTCCTTTTGAATCCAATGCTCGTGTTGGACAAATCGTTGTTTTGAGAATTCGAGTTTCAAACTCAATTCTCATTCATTTTCTTATATTTAAAAACCGGGTTCCGACTCGGATTTTCCTTTTTGTATATTATTATTTTTGAAGTCTCAAGTTCCGACTTGAACTTCCTTTTGAGTCCAATGCTCGTGTTGGACAAATCGTTGTTTTGAGAATTCGAGTTTTCAAACTCAATTCTTATTCATTTTCTTATATTTAAAAACCGGGTCCGACTCGGATTTTCCTTTTTGTATATTATTATTTTTGAAGTCTCAAGTTCCGACTTGAACTTCCTTTTGAGTCCAATGCTCGTGTTGGACAAATCGTTGTTTTGAGAATTCGAGTTTTCAAACTCAATTCTCATTCATTTTCTTATAATTAAAAACTGGGTTCCGACTCGGATTTTCCTTTTTGTATATTATTATTTTTGAAGTCTCAAGTTCCGACTTGAACTTCCTTTTGAGTCCAATGCTCGTGTTGGACAAAGCGTTGTTTTGAGAATTCGAGTTTTCAAACTCAATTCTCATTCATTTTCTTATATTTAAAAACTAGGTTCCGACTCGGATTTTCCTTTTTGTATATTATTATTTTTGAAGTCTCAAGTTTTGACTTGAACTTCCTTTTGAATCCAATGCTCGTGTTGGACAAATCGTTGTTTTGAGAATTCGAGTTTTCAAACTCAATTCTCATTTCATTTTCTTATGTTTAAGAACCGGGTTCCGACTCGGATTTTCCTTTTTATATATTCTTATTTTTGAAGTCTCAAGTTCCGACTTGAACTTCCTTTTGAATCCAATGCTCGTGTTGGACAAATCATTGTTTTGAGAATTCGGGTTTTTCCAAACTCAATTCTCACTCATTTAGAAACCGGGTTCCAACTCAGATTTTCCTTTTTGTATATTCTTATTTTTGAAGTCTCAAGTTCCGACTTGAACTTCCTTTTGAATCCAATGCTCGTGTTGGATAAATTGTTGTGTTGAGAATTTGAGTTTTTCAAGCTCAATTCTCACCCATTTCTTATATTTGAAAAACTGAGTCCCGACTTGGATTTTCGCTTTCGTACATCCTCATTTTCTCAAAATTCTGACTTGAATCTCCTTGCCAATTTAATGCTCACTTGTGGAGCGGAGTTCTCCTTGAAATTCCCCTTCAGGATAAGGGATAATCTTGAAGCACCGACAATCATTCTCGCTTAAATTTTTAAGTTTCTTCGAATGTCGGTCTCGTTTTCAACTCCCCATTCAAAAACCAGTGCTCGTACTGGTATGCATTTTCGAAAACCAGTGCTCGTACTGGTATGCATCTTTCGAAGCCCGGCGCTCGTACCGGGGCATTTTCGAAACCCAGTGCTCGTACTGGTGTGCACTTTTCGAAAACCCAGCGCTCGTACTGGGGCATTCTTTTTGAAATCTAGTGCTCATGCTGGTGCATCTAGCGCTCGTGCTCGTTGTTTGGCTGACTGATCAGTTAGCCATCCAGGTTTAGTCTTTGTGCTAACCAATCATCAACAACTCAAGCTCTAAATTTTGAATTTCAACCTTCGGGTTACCATTTTTGTCAAAAATCAAATCATCTTTTCTTGCGAAGGACCCTCTTTAGGGAGAGTTCAAGGGAGTTCGTTCCTTTCGCATGCAGCCATCTTTCGTTCGCAAGAACCCTCTTCCAGAGAGAGTTTGAAGGGACTCATTTTCTTCGTGAACAATTTGCAAAACAACAACCAACTTTACACAAAAGAACCCTTTTTCCAGGGAGAGCTTCGACGGAAGCTCATTTCTTTTTGTGGCCCTTTGTTTTTCTCATCTTTGGCCAAATTCTTTCGCAGAGGACCCTCTTCTAGGGAGAGTGTGATGAACTCGTTCCTCTGTGATACTTTCTCAACTTTGTTTTTTTGGCCGCCTTTCCATTAGAGAAGCCTAGAGATAGGGAGTTTTGACGAAAACTTAATTTCTCTTCGAAAGTTCCATTTTGCAAACACCTCCTCTTTGGGGAAGATAGGAGTATTTTCAACTTCCCGTTCAGGTAAGGGCTAAGCCTGAGTCTCTCTTTTTGGGGAAAAAGAGAGGAGAATTTTGTCACGGACATGTCGATTCGATATCGAGCAATTTCTTTCATCAAGGATTTCTAGAATACATTGCCAATTTGCTATCAAAAGTCATTTGTTGGTCTCAAAGCTTTCATCGTATAAAGAATTACCTCAAACTACCTTTAGTATCATCTTCAAAAAAGAGCAAGACTTTGGCAAAATGAGAACAAAATTCAAGCTTTTTCTGTTGATCAACCAAGAGGATGAAGAAAAATCTTCGATATGACCAGCAAAGGAGAAATTCAATGATGTTGAAAAGCCATAAATGAGTTGATATTTAATCATAGCTATGGCACATTCTTAAAGATCATTCTTCTGGCAGTAAGACAGTGAAAATATCCTGGACAGTAAAAAGAACCTACCCAATCCATATCTCCTCAGTCATCCAAGCTAAGCTGCAATCAAATATCCGCAAAAGGGATCTCTCAATTGTCGTCAAGATGAAGGCGAATTATGGGAGTAGACCCCCGGGGCCAAAGAAGATTTGAAACATCTCCAAGATGATGGGGTTTGTGACAGATCCTTCCAGGGAAAGTTCAGATCACCGTCGAGATGAAGGCGGATGCGGCGAACCTACCGACTAACCCTAAAAGATATTTGATTTATGCTATCATCCAGAGATTTCAACCCAATGAACCTATATCATCAAGCATAATTCCTGAGAAAGAAAAGAAGGATCGGAGCATCTCCAAGATGAAGTAGTTTGTGACGTACCCTTCCTCAGAAAAGAGAGAA
Organism: Nuphar pumila; assembly: GCF_984573655.1. Lineage (NCBI taxonomy): Eukaryota > Viridiplantae > Streptophyta > Magnoliopsida > Nymphaeales > Nymphaeaceae > Nuphar > Nuphar pumila. Next base: position 39,875,571 of record NC_143256.1, read on the forward strand.
AAGTCAGGACATCTCCAAAATGAAGGATGATGTAAAAGAACCCAAGAAAGCCCCATGGTTCAAAAGAGTGCAAGCAGATCATCATGGGAAATGCCCAGGATATCAAACTGCCAGGAATCATCTTTATCTATGAGAAATTCTTTATCAATATCTTCTCACTCAATTGCTTTTATGAAATTAAGAATGTTTTCCTCTCTTTTCATATCAAGGAAATTGATGTCTTCCTTAAAGAAGCTCAACAACAACAAATTTGAATTTGATTCTCAATTCTACAGAGTTGGCCCGATTGGAGCTAATACTCTAGGGAGAAAAAGGTGATATTTTCACATATGAGCACAATTCAATCACTCTGAATCAACTACAATTTTTGGCATCTTTTTGGCAATATTTTCTCATTATCTCAACATGAAGAAAGAACTTGATGTTCGTTCTGACGTATCCTGACGTCATCCCTCCTTAAGACTGAAAAGTCCTTTCCTTCCATCTGATCTGAGCACTCTCAGATCTGCACATTTCCCTGTGTTCCCCACTGTCCCGCCATAGACAGTACCTGCTCAGGATAAGGGTTAAATTTGAACTTTTCGCAAAAGGTCTGTTATTGTCAAAAGCTATTTTCAGTCTCAACAATGAGACGCCCAAGAACAACCCCTTTTGTAGCTTTAGGGACCCCCATTCTTATCCTTTTTGCAAAAACCCCTCTTGAACTTATTGTACAAAGTCTAGAGGCCCATCATAGTTTCCCCGCTCTTCGAGGATGTTGTATCCATTCAAGCTAAGGATTAAACCTATTACCTCGCTCCTCGAGGTATAGCCCAAAAACCTTCTGCGAGAGGTCGTCTGTTTCTAGAAAGCTGATTTAGTCTCAGCGATGAGACGCCCCAGATCATCCCCTTTTTAAGCTTTAGGGAATCTCTTATTTTTCTCTTCTCGCAAACCCTTTCTGGATTTGTTCATCCAAATTTCGAAGGTCCCATCATGGTTTCTTCATCCAAGGATTCCGTATGGTTGCCCCTTTTAGGTTAAGGGTTAAGCCTGAGCCTCGTTCCACGAGGTATCTTTCCGTTCAGGTTAGGGTTAAACCTGAGTCTCATTTTCGACTAGATATCCTTTCTAGTCCTTCCACGGTTTCTTCACTTGAGAACTGCGTGCGATTCCCCCCACTCAGGTCAAGGATTAAATCCTAAATCTTCTTCTGATGATATATCCCTTCCTGTCCCATCACGGTGTTCTCGTCCAAGGGTTCTGTATGGTCATCCCTTTCAGGATAAGGGTTAAGCCTGAATCTCGTTCCTCGAGATATCTTCCTTCTTCAGGTTTTGGTTAAACCTGAACCTCGTTTCGATGAGGTAATCCTCCCGTCCCATCCTGGTTTTCCCCACAAAGGAATCCATACTCTTTATATATCCATTCAGGAAAGGATCAATGCTTGAAATTCATCTCACGAGGCATTTCTCTCAAAATGTCCCATCGAGGTCTGCTTATATTCCTTTCCCCATCCAAATTATCTTGATATATTTTTGTCCCATACAGGTTAAGGGCTAAACTTGAGTCATTCCAAAGGCTGATCTTGTCTCACCCATGAGACTTGATCAAAATTCTTAATCTTAAATCATTTCGGGATCTTCTCCCATCACGATTTCCTCATTTTTATCATTTGTTCATATCATTGTCGAGGATTTCGTCCCCCCAAGCCATTCAAGACAAGGCTTTAAGCCTGAAAAGTCATAATTCTTCCACACCCAGCTCAGATCGGCTGACTATGGCATTTTTCAAAATTTGGAGTGTTGTCTTTGCCACTAAGCTCGGCTTTCAACCAGCTTAGTAGCAAAGAGGCGCATCTGTGAACACCCCAAAATTTTCAAAATATTGTAAATATCCCCTTTTTGCCCTTTGCACCCATTTTCTAGGTAATTGCGTCACTTTTAAATCTAAATTCCATTTTATTTCTCAAATTTTGTTGAAATTAAATTCATTTTACATATCTGACTCAATTTCGGATCCGGATCCAGATAAAAATTTAAATCTGAGCTTCGTTATCCAGTTTTTAAATCACATTCTCAAAATTTCCGAAGCAACTTTTTGAAAAGCTCAGACAGTTCGTCCGGTATCCGTTTGGATCCATCGAGTTGTACTTCTCGATTCGAGATTTAAAACTCGAATATTTTCTCAAAACTTGGGTCCAAACCCATTTCTGAAGAAATTTTCTCAAAATAGCTTTTAAATTCTCAATTTTTTTTTTCTTTCCTTTTTGTAAATATTTTTTTGCAAAACACAAAAAAAATTAGTTTTAATATTTACTTTCTCGCAGATCGTAGGATTTATACTTAAAAATACAAAAAAATGGAAAAATAACACCAAAAACCAAAAAAAAAATGGAAAAATTTCGAGAAAAATGAATTAGTTTAAACTTTAAAAATCAATTTTTTGCTAAAAAGCCTAGGGAGCCCCTTTTTTGTAAAAAATCAAAAATCAGAGGGAGTCATATGCAAAATCCTCTTTTAGGGTTTTAAAACCCTTTGTAAGCGAAGAAGGGGCAAAAAGGAAGCCGCCTCTCTCAGCCTCCATTACCCATCGAAAACCCTCTCTCCCTCTCTCGCCCAAAACCCCCATGTGCTCGAACCTTCCATGGCTTCCATTCACCCTCCATCACCGATCCTCCACGAACTTCTCCATAGCCACCGCCCATCATCAACGGTTTGCCGCACCTCTTATCCGCCCTTCATCTGCAACAACCATTTTCCACCTTCTATCTGCAGCCACCCTCCGATTCTCGAAGCTTCCACTGCCTCGTTAAGAAGGGGGCTCTCATCGATGAAAGAGAGAGGTTTTTTTTTCCTTGAGAGGATTGCATCTTCTCCTTTTCTGAAGCAAACCCTTACAGTCGATCGCATGGCACCGGCTACCCTTTCTACCGAGTGAAGAAAGTCGATCGGTTACCCTTGCAACATCAAGCAGTCTGAATACCCGCAGAACCAAGGGGGTTCACTCAATCCCAGCTATTCCGATCATCCGGACCCCCCCCCCCCCCCGCCCCCATCGAATCAAGCCTGCCATAAAGAATCAAAAGGAGGATCTAACTTTCAACTCCCGGGAAGAGTATTGCAATTGGATCAAGCAAATAGCAAGTGATCTCCCAGTAACACGTCGTGAGGACTCACCTTTCCGGTTTTCGATCTCTGTTAACCTAAGGTAGGAGCTCCCTTTTGCTTCCCCTTTTTTTCTATCTTATTTCTTCTTCCTTTGTTTCCTCTGTGAAATCGCCCTTTCCGGCACTCATTTTTTTCTTTAATACCCATTGTTTTCCTTTGTTCTCAAGTTTTACTCGATGAATGCATGATATGCAGGGTCGATCAGCATATAGCAAGATCGACCCGCATCTTGCTATATCAATGGAATGAATACATTCCTACATTTTTTTCCTTTTTATTTTGAGGTCATTTTTAATCATATATCATAGCTTTATTATGTCTTTCACCATGTAGATATCTCCAATCGATAATTTCCTTCGTGTTGCATTTTACATTACTTTGGCTGTTAGTTCATTTTAAGCATCCCTGTTTCTATTGTCGACTTCCTTTTTTTTTTCTTTGGTTGTCTTGGCTCTAACTGTCGTCTCCTGTCTTTTCTTTCATCACTCATTGTCTCCATGGTTAATTCTGCAGTTATAATTTCTGCAAATTACTTCATGGATCCGATGGTTGGTGGTTCCATTAATGTCATGCTATGTATATTTTTTTCACTATGGTTCACTATGTTCATACCATTTCCCATATAGCACCACCAATTGATTTGACATTTGTCCCTACTCAATATGATGTACTATGAGGCATTTTTCAACAGTAAAATAAGGGATGTTCCAAGCCAGTCATCAAGAGGAAATTGCTGTACCGCGCCTCCATATTCTTTGATCTCTCGTTATGGCATAGAGTCTCTATGGGCTTTCCCTAGGCTGTTCATTTCGTTTATTGCTATGGCTGGAACATAAATCTATACCTTCTGCAATTTATCTGTATTTTCTGATAAACCAGATTGCTTACAGGAAGTTGTGCAGCAGAATTTATTTGTGTTATTACGTTGCTTTTATATGCTCTGTGGTTGTTAATACTCTGGACTTGATTCTATTTCTAGTGCTCTGGGCCTTGTCTATACATAATTGCGGTCACATGTTGTTAAGGTAAGTCGGATTCTATCCCGCTGTGGCACCAACCACATTGCCATAATAAAGTGTTCCTAAGCAGTTCAGTGGTGAGGAAATGTGGGAAGTCCACGCTGGTGGGGAATCAAATGGCCACCTAAGTCGGTTAGCCATTTCAGTTTTGAAGTGAACTAGGCCTATCTAAAAGCTCGTGTGGTCGAGAGAATTTTTTTTTAAGCAAGGTATAAAATAGATTGAGTAAAATCAAGTTCGATCCAGTCTGGTCGACCCATTTTACTCCATAGAAGGTCAAGGCAATGAGGCCCTGATGCAAGTACTCGGCTTCCCTACTGCCTATATTTCCTGCAATTTACTCTAATTCCGGTACTCTGATCAAAGATATGTTGTTCTTCTTGTAGCATAAAATTACCAACAATAGGTGCTCATTGTTTGATTTTTTTTTTTTGCCTAAAATAGCATCCATATATTATGTTGTTACGAGTCATCTGTACTGTGCACATTCTGAAATCTTTGATCATCTAGTGTTCCATTCAAGATGGCCATAATCATTTTTTTTTTATATAAATCATCATGTTTTTTTTATCTCATGTTTGATAGTTATATTTTCAGAACCATCACTGTTGACACAGAAATCATTTAACTATATCATCTGCATCTAACTTTTTGAGTGCATTATAATTCCTGCATATTGCTTCCCATTGTATATACCCTACAGTCGGCCATTACCATTGGAAGATAGCATCTTATTATCAACATCCAATATACAATATGGACTGCATATTGCGGGTATCTGATGCCTTGGTGTTGCTAAGTTGGCTAGGTTATTTATATCCTTACCTTTTCTGCAGGTCTTCCACAACATTTTAGATTATTTCAAAAAGCTGCAGGCGTGGATCATTTAGTACATTGGCACCTAAGAACAGGTTCATTGCCAATAGAATCTACACAATCGAAAGGTATGAAATACTATCTTTGCCATTAATGAATAGTGGTGATTCACTGGATGGCTTATAATCTGTAGAGGTCATGTATTTTCTAGTTCATTGAAGTCCTGAGTATAAAGGTGTCAGTTAAATGAGATGGATACGCATGCAAAATCCAAATTCTGGTGACCTTTTTCTTTTCTTTTTTAAATTTTATCAGTTTGAGCTATCATCTAATCAGTTTGTTTAACGAAGGTGTAGAATAAATTCTGGGAGTGCAATCATTAATTGAATGTGATACTACAACTATTTGTGATATTAGTAATTCAAATATGGCAAAGTTAGCTTTATGGTGAGTCGCATGAATGATGTTCGTTATAAACAGCATGTGCTATCGTGGTCTGAAAATACTGATGGTGGACTAGTTTAACAGTTAAATGCTCAGAGATAAGTGTCTAGTGCCAGTATTACAGGAAGAATAGTTGTCAAATAACCATTTTAGTCTTGTGATCTGATCATACCCAGTGCATACTCTCTACTAGCTAAAAAAGAAAATCAAGAAACTAAACCTGGGAAATCGGTGGGGGCTTATGTGAATGCTCAGTTTTTCAGTACATATCCTTTTCAGTATATATGTGTTTCCAATTTTTTTTTATGCTCAGAACCTGCTGCATAATTCTTTTTCCTCTTCACAATGGTTCACACAGAACCATTGTGGCCTCTTTTTGCTATAGTAGTTCATTAAGAACTACTATAGCTGCAATTCCTTCTCTTCTTCCCAATGGTTCACACAGAACCATTGTGGCCCTTCTTTGCTATAGTAGTTCATTAAGAACTACTATAGCTGTAATTCTTTTTCTTCTTCACAATGGTTCACACGGAACCATTGTGGCCCTTTTTTGCTATAGTAGTTCATTGAGAACTACTATAGCTGTAATTCCTTTTCTTCTTCCCAATGGTTCACACAGAACCATTGTGGCCCTTCTTTGCTATAGTAGTTCATTGAAAACTACTATAGCTGTAATTCCTTTTCTTCTTCCCAATGGTTCACACAGAATCATCATGGCCTTTCTTCACTTTGGTAGTTCAGCAAGAACTACTATAGTTATAATCAGCATTTTTTGGTTTCCCAATAAGCCACTTGGATCCTCCATCATGAGTTGCTATGACTACTACATTTCATGATGGTCCTCCTTGGACCATCCTGGCCCTAGCCTTCATTCATTATATGTAGATGATCATTTAAATTACGGCATTGTATACATGTGTATGCACATTTGCTAACAAGTGCAGGGTAGGACAAATGCCTTTCTCATTCAAATATGAGTAAAGCGTCATGTGTAAAATTTCTTTTTGATAGTCATTTATACTCATACTTTTAATATCCCTTTTTGCAAATTCTATCTTACCGGAATATGAGGAAAGCTTGAAATTAAAAAATTTTCAATGTTTTTCAACTCTAACATTGTAATAAGCTAGATATTAATGAAGATTTTACATTTATAGTCTTAGATTAAAATGGATGAGCATGTGAGTAACATTTGTTCCATTATTTTCCTTCGTTTTCCTAAAAACTCACAAATGGTAAAACACGAATGGCACATGCACCATTTCGTAAGAGGTAATTGATACTAAGTTGATGATCCACATCAATGGCCATAGTCAGGGTGTGGACAAAACTTAGTATTTTTATCTTTTACAAAAGAACACTGGATCCACACTGGATCCGTTTTCAAAATTCGTCATATTTTCCATAAATATTTTTTTCTTTTATCAGAATTTAACTTAAAATTAACTCAAAATATATACCAATGGCCATAGTCCGGGTATATTGAGAGTTCATTTCATTTTAAATTCTATAAAAGCACCAAATGTATTTTATTCTTTACTTGAATCTAAATATAGATTATTATATAATACATTCAATGACGATAGTCAAGGGTGTATTATATCTTCAATCTTATTTTAATTCATCCAAAGAATGGGATAGCTTTTCAAATCCAATTTCAAAATTCTTTAGATGCATTCATCATTTAGGATAGAACTGCATCATGTTTTCAAAAATTCCTTTTTTCAAAACTCCAAGTGATGTAAATATCTTCCTCAATCTATCTTCAATTCTAATAAAATCCAATTCATCCTTTCATTTTCAAATTCAATTTCATTTTAAACCTCAAAAGTTCAATTTCACTTTGAGATTTCAAAGTCATTTTTATATTCAAATTCAAATCAGATTTTAAAGTTCAATTTGACTTTGAAATTCCAAATTCATTATATATTCAAAGCTCTAATCAAACTTAAAATTCAATTTTAACTTTAAGACTCTTGATTCATCTTCTAAATTCCAAATTCAAACTTCAAAAATTCAAGGTCTAATTTGACTTTGAAATTCGTTTGTATATTCAAATTCTAAATTTCATTTTTCAAGTTCAATTTAAACTTGGAAGTTCTTGATTCATCTTCTGAATTTAACTCCAAATCCATTTAGGATCCAGGATTCAACACTCATATTGGATCTCAGACTTCAGATCCAATTTCTCTTTAGGATCCAGACTCCAATTTTACTTTGGATCTTAGACTTCAGATCCAATTTCCTTATAGGATCCAGAATCCAACTTCACCTTGGATTTTAGACTTCAGATCCAAATCCATCTTAAAATCCAGAGTCCAACTCTGCATTGGATCTCAGAGTTCAGATCCAAATCCATCTTAGGATCCAGAGTCCAACTCTACATTTGGATCTCAGACTTCAGATCCACTCCATTTCAGGATCCAGAACCCAAAGTCCATCTTGGATTCCAAATCTCGAATCCCATTCTGTTTAGGATCCGGAATCCAATTCCGATTCGAGATTTCAATTCCATTTTCGGATCTAATCTGAATCTCTTAAATCTAATTCTATTCTTAAATACCATTTGATTTTCTCAGTCCATTCCAATTTCAAACTTCAAAATCTAAATTCAATTCCATCCCAAGTATTCATTTCCTTCCTAAATTCAAAGTCCATTTCCGACTTTGAAACTTCATTTCCTTTCATTTCGATGCTTTAAATCATTCTTTCTCCAAGTCAAGATTTATTCTTCCAATTCTGATTTACTTCAAAGACTTAGAACTTCTCTGATCTATCTCAAGTTCTAAGTTAGATTCAACCATTTTCTTCACTCCTTTACCAAGTTCATCTCAGAATACTTGGAAATTTCCAAATCAATTTTCGAAAAGAGCATATACATCCTTGCATTGCACAAGTATGATTCTTTGTGCATTTAGAGTTAGAATAAGTTCTTAGATTATATTTATGCAAAGCAAAAGGCATAGATTCGATCATTGGTTCGATTACCCCTGGTAAAGGCGCCAGGAACGATCGAACCTCGTACCGACGAGCGAATCCCGTCTTTCCATTTTTTCCGCAATATATTTCAAAACGGAGGCGAGTTAAATTTCTAAATATTTTTCAACTCAAGGTCAAGTGAGACCGCACAAAATAGTTCCTCTTCTCTTTTTCTTTCTTTGTTTTCTCTTCTCTCTCTCTTTTCTTTCTTTTATTCTTCTCCCTTCAAAAAGGAGGAAAATAGAGGTTAGAAAAGGAAAAGAGAAGGAAGAGAGAGAAATACACAAGAGAGGAAAACTTTTGCGATGATAACAACATTCCAGCTGAACAAGTGAACCAAGCCACTCAGAAAGAGAAGCCTTGGCACCAAGACATCAAAAACTTCATCAAAACTGGTAAATTCCCAGCGAAAATGCCAAGAAAAGAGCAACACGCGGTTCAGCGCATGTCAGCCCGTTATTTCCTTCTAGCCGATACTCTTTATCGCCGTGGATTCAGTTCTGAGTACGCCAGATGCTTAGATAAAGATGAAGCAATGGAAGTTGTCCGAGAGGCACACGAGGGAATTTGTGGTGGTCACATCGGCTACCAAACACTCGTCAAGCAGATTATTCGGGCGGGATATTATTGGAAAACCATGCAGCAGGATTGCCATCAATTTGTAAGGAAGTGCGTCAAGTGTCAAATGCACGCACCTTCCATTCATGCGCCAACCGCATACTTGCAATCCGTGGTCTCTCCTTGGCCCTTTTCGATGTGGGCCTTCGACGTAGTTGGTCCGATTACTCCTTCGACTTCTAATGGCCACCAATATTTTCTTGCAGCTACATAATACTTCACCAAATGGGTCGAAGTCATAACTCTGCGAACAATAGAAGGCCGGCACGTGGTTTCATTTATCCATAAGAATCTTCTTTGTCGCTTCGGCGTCCCACGTGATATTGTGTCAGACAATGGCAGCCACTTTAAGAATGAGAAGATGAAAACCTTCTGCTCAAATTTTAAGATTCATCATCACTTCTCAGCTCTCTACTATCCTCAAGGAAATGGCTAGGCAGAGGCCACCAACAAGAGTTTAATCCGCATTCTGGAAAGAGCAGTGGAAACAGGCCGCGATTGGCACGAGAAGATGCACGATGCACTTTGGGCGTACCGAACCACCATTCGAACTCCTACCAATGCTACTCCTTCAGAACTGGTCTATGGGACCGAGGTAGTGTTACCTCTCCACGTTCAGAAGCCGGCACACAAGTTTGCATCGCTCATCGAGCTCCCGCTTGATCAGTATCAGCAGCAGAGGTTGATACAACTGGATCTATTAGAAGAGAAAAGGCTCAAGGCAGCGGAACACGCTCAGGTCTATCGTCAGAGGATAGCTTGGCACTATGCCAAATCAGTTATTGAGAGAAGATTCTGAGTCAATGATCTTGTGCTCAGATCGACAGCTCATCTCAAGCATCAGCCGAAGGGCAAGTGGTCACCCAATTGGGAAGGCCCTTATGTGGTCAAAGAAGCACTGCCTCGCAATTCCTATTGTCTGATCAACGCAGATGGAGTGAAACTGTCTGATCCTATTAATGCTTTACATTTGAAAAGATTTTATACTTGAATTGTTCATCATAGCCTTTTGTACTCTTCAAAAGTCTCCTTCAATAAAGCAATAATCTTTGGTTAAATTCTCACATTCTTCCCCTTAATACTGGGGCATTTTTATTTTAACCTATACTTATCTTCCTTCATCATAATGCAGGCAGGATCAGACGAATCCTTTTCAAAATTCTCACCAACTTTTTTTTTAACTTGATCATCTTCATTGAATTGCACTCATTTCATTTTATTTTTATCTAAATCAAATTTTATCAGTTTATTGTCAACTTTATCAATTTGTCAAGTTTCATTAAGTTTTATCAAATTTTATTCCTTTATCTTTTAAAAAAAAAACCCTTTAGGTTAAGGGATAAACCTGATGCCTCTTTCCCATGAGGTATTCTTTTATTTTTTCCCTTTCAGGATAAGGGATAATCCTGAAAACACCAGCAGTCATTCTTATTTAATTCTCGAGTATCTTAAAATGTTGGTCTCTTGTTCAAATCTTCGTTGAAAACCCAACGCTCGTACTGGTGTGCATTTTTTGAAAACCCAGCGCTCGTACTGGGGCATTTTTTTTTTTTTTTTGAAATTCAGTGCTCGTGCTGGTACATCTAGCGCTCGTGCTAGTGTCTGACTGACTGATCAGTTGGCCCTCCAGGTTCAGTCTTTGCACTAACCAATCATCATTACTCAAGTTCTAAATTCTCAATTTTGACCTTCGGGTCATCAATCTATCAAAAAAAAAAAATCAATCATTTTTCTCTTGCGAAGGACTCTCTTTTGGGAGAGTTCAAGGGAGCTCGTTCCTTTCGCATGCAACCATCTTTTGTTCGCAAGAACCCTTTTTCAGGGAGAGTTTGAAGGGACTCATTTTCTTCGCGAATAGTTTACAAAACAACAACCAACTTCACACAAAAGAACCCTTTTTTCTAGGGAGAGCTTCGATGGAAGCTCGTTTCTTTTTGTGGCCCCCATTTTTTTTTCATCTTTGGCCAACCCCTTCACAGAAGACCCTTTTCTAGGGAGAGTGTGATGGACTCGTTCCTCTGTGATACTTTCTCAACTTTGTTTTTCGGCCGCCTTTCCATAAGAGAAGCCTAGAGATAGGGAGTTTTGACGAAAACTCAATTTCTCTTCGAAAGTTCCATTTTGCAAACACCTCCTCTTTCAGGAAAGAGAGGAGTATTTCCAACTTCCCATTTAGGTAAGGGCTTAAGCCTGAGTCTCTCTTTTTGGGGAAAAAAGAGAGGAGAATTTTGTCACGGACGTGTCGATTCGATATCGAGCGATTTCTTTCATCAAGGATTTCTAGAATATCTTGCCAATTTGCTATCAAAAGTCATTATTGATCTCAAAATTTTTATCATATAAAGAATTACCTCAAACTACCTTTAGTATTATTTCCAAAAGATCAAGACTTTTGCGAAATAAGAACTGAATTCAAACCTTTTTGTTGATCAACCAAGAGGATGAAGAAAAATCTTCAATATGACCAGCAAAGGAAAATTCAATGATGTTGAAAAGCCATGAGCGAATTGATATTGATCATAGCTATGGCACATTCTTAAAGACCATTTCTTTGGCAGTAAGAGAGTGGAAATATCCTGGGAAGTCAGAAAAGAACCTACCCAATCCAAATGTCCTTAGTCCTTTCAAGCTGCAAATCAAATATCCGCAAAGTGGATCTCTCAATTGTCGTCAAGATGAAGGTGAATTAAGCGAGTAGACCCCCGGGGCCAAAAAAGATTTGAAACATCTCCAAGATGACGGAGCTTGTGACAGATCCTTCCAGGGAAAGTTCGGATCACCGTCGAGATGAAGGTGGATGTGATGGACCTACCAACAAACCCTAAAAGATATTTGATTTCTGCTATCATCTAGAGATTTTACCAATAAACCTATACCATCAATGCCATAATTCCTGAAGAAGAAAAGAAGGATCAGAACATCTCCAAGATGAAGGAGTTTGTGACGTACCCTTCCCCGAAAAGAGAAAAAGTCAGGACATCTCCAAAATGAAGGATGATGTAAAAAGCCCAAGAAAGCTCCATGATTCAAAAAAAAAAAAAGTGCAAAAAGATCATCATGGGAAATACCCAGGATATCAAACTGCCCAAAACTGTCAGGAATCATCTTTATCTATGTGATATTCTTTTATCAATGCCTTTTCACTGAATTGCTTTTATGAAACTAAGAATATTTCTTCTCTTTTCATATCAAAGAAATTGATATCTTCCTCGAAGAAACTCAACAACAACAAATTTGAATTTGACTCTTGATTCTACAAAGTTAGCCCAATTGGAGCTAATACTCTAGGTAGAAAGAGGTGATATTTTTCATACACAATTCAATCATGTTGAATCAACTACAATTTTTGGTACCTTATTGGCAATACTTCCTCATTATCCCAAGATGAAGTGTGAACTCGATATTCATTTTGACGTATCCTGACGACATCCCTCCTTAGGACTGAAAAGTCCTTTCTTTCCGTCTAATCTGAGCGCTCTCAGATTTGTACACTTCCCTGTGTTCCCCACTATCCCACCATAGACAGTTCCCGCTCAGGATAAGGGTTAAACCTGAACCTTCTGCAAAAGGTCTGTTATTGTCAAAAGCTATTTTAGTCTCAGCAATGAGGCGCTTAAGATCAACCCCTTTTCAAGCTTTAGGGACCTCCATTTTCATCCTTTTGCAAACGCCTCTTGGACTTGTTGTGCAAAGTCTAGAGGCCTCATCACAGTTACCTCACTCCTCGAGGTATCACCCAAGCTTTCTGCGAGAGGTCGTCTGTTTTTAAAAGCTGATTTAGTCTCAGCAATGAGGTACCCAAGATCATCCCTTTTCCAAGCTTTAGGGAACCCCATTTTTCTCTTCTCGCAAACCCCTTCTGGATTTGTTTGTCCAAATTCTGAAGGTCCCATCATGGTTTCTTCATCCGAGGATTCCGTATCGTCCCACTCGGGTTAAGGGATAAACCTGTTTGCCTTATGTTTCCATGAGGTATCTTCCTTTTGAGGTTTTGGGTAAAACCTGAGTCTCTTTTCGACGAGGTTCCTCGTTTCAATGAGGTGAGTTCTCCCAGTCCCATCTGAAATTCCACTAAAGGGGGGTGAATAGTGAAATTTGATTATGATCGATAAAATAAAATAATTAAGCAATAAGGCATAACACATAAAACACAGAAGTTATACTGGTTCGGTCAATATCCAGACTTACATCCAGTCCCCAAGCAAACCACTTGAGATTCCACTATAACATCCGAATTACCGGATAAATAGTACAACACCCTCTTCCCAAGAGGTCTTCTTCTCTCAACAGAGAAGGGGCACACCCTCTTCCCAAGAGGTCTTCTTCTCTCAACAAAGAAGGGCAACACCCTCTTTCACAGATGTCTACTTCTTTAAACAAAGAAGGAAAACAGTGAATAAACAGATTTACAATACTTCCTATAGAACCTTCAGAATGATATGAATGCACTAATGAAGGATTCTAAGAATGTTCTGTTTGTCACTCAGAGGATACTCTTTGTCAAAGAGCTGGACTTGACTTTTTCTCTTTTCTTCCTTTTTCTTTCTCTCTTTCTTTTTCAAGGCTCTCTTTTCAAATCACGAATAGAAATTTTTCTCTTTGTAAGCTCACACGTCTATTTCATTCCATGGTTGGAATAGTTTATTTGAGTGTATTTATATAGCCTTTAAAAAGTAGTCGTTACATTTTGGAATTGTAACTTTTTGAAATGTGAAATGTTATGTCATTTCAAAAATATCTTTTAGAGAAGATCGAGAATGCCTTTTTCCATAAGAGTATAATAGAGGGTACACTAGTCGTTGTATTGTTTTAGGTAATACATATTTTATGTAAAAAGTCTATTTCTTACAATAGTACATTGAACGTTGGGTTGTAGTTTTGTCTTTATTCTAATTAATGATTTGAGGTACATTAGTACTTCTTTGCTTTAAATGAGTGTAGGTACTATGAGTGTTTTGAGATATTTATTTGTACATAGTCATGTCAAGTGTTTTCTTTATGTTGTGTTTTTCAAAGTCTCCAGAGAGAATAAGGACCAAAAAGAAGGTCGACATTCTTTGGGAAGGATATTTAGAAAGGATTTGTTACAGAAAGCATTTAATGCTTTGTAGAGAGAATGATGACTTCAAGTCGACATTCTATGGTTATGAAAAAAGGTAACTAGAGAGAATGATGACTTCAAGTAAGTCGACATTTTAAAGAAAAAGGTAACTAGAGTCCTTTTAAAACCATATTTTATTTGTTTTTCTTATGTGTAGCCGATTTATGTTTTTGTCTTCTTCTTGTATTAAGAAAACATTTCATTAGAGAAGATAACTAAAGTCTTTTCAAAAACATATTTTATTTGTTTTTCTTATGTAGCCGATTTTATGTTTTTGTCTTTTTCCTACATTCCTTTTTTTTTATGTTGTCTTGTATATAGTGTAAGGTACTATGACAAAATGTCTTTTTCATAAAAGGTTGTAAGAAGGTACAATTATTATATGACAAAATATCTTTTTCATAAAAGGTTGTAAGAAGGTACAATTATTATATGACAAAATATCTTTTTCATAAAAGGTTATAAGAAGGTACACTTATTGGTTTTAAAAAAAGGGCTTTTTGAAACTATCATATACTTTTATGATATAGTATGTATGAATGAGTATGTAATATGCTAAATGCAAGATCCTGAAGGTTCTGTTACATATGACTCTAAAGAAGAAAAAATCTTCATCTTGAGGTAGCCGATATCTTCATTTGAATTTTAGGAAAGCATGACTCATCAAGCTTTTTCTTCAAGGAGTATGATTGCACCATAGTTGTACTTGAATAGGAAGTCTCCATCCTTATTGGGTGAGATATCCTTTTATCAAATACTCGTTAGATTTAAGGCAAAACATATTCAGTCATAATATAACATTATTTCAAGAGAACATATTATCATATCATACAAAATCAAATAAGACAGTGTATCATATTATGTGACATCAAAACCGAGTTTCTCAACATTCTCCCCCTTTTTGATGATGACAAAATATGCTCCCCCTGTCAAAAAGACATTATGCATAGAAATAATAATAAGATAAAAAAGTGAAATAATGTTTAAAGAGAGAATATTTCTCCAGTAATGAGACAGGTTTTCTCCCCCTTTGTCATGGACAAAAAGGAGGGATCAGAGTAAGAAAGTTATTACAGACCAAATATAAAAGTGATTTAAAGGTTATTACAGACTAAATATAAAAAATGAGTCTATCTCGAAGGTGGAGAAGGTGAAGGTGTCCGGTTGGCACGATTCCGCTTGCGAGTCTGCTGCAACAGGGCTTGATTACGAAGGATTCGATCTTGAGTTTGCTCGATATCCATCATAGCAGAAAAGTAATTGAAGGAGGATATTGGATCTGCTTCATCAGAGTCGGGCATGTGCAGGGACCTTAGATTGAAGGTGGTACCATCGAGGACGTGAGAGGGACGGAGGATGACTTCGTTGTGAAGTGGTACTTGGAAGTAGTTGAGAATGGGAGTTATAAAACACCCAAAAAGAAGAGGCTCAAATTTCTGATAACGAATAAAGAGGTCGAAAATAATGGATGACCAATTTATCGGAAGAGAAGAAAGGATTGCGTAGATAAGAAGAGAGATTTTTCGAGGAACTAATCCCTGGCGGGGATGCTTGGGATAGATGTTGTGGAGAAGAATCTGGGCAAGTAGCTGAGCTTGAGGTTGGAGATTCCTCATGTGCCACGGAAGTTGGTAGCAGTTGGTGCAGAGAAGTATTTTTTGAAGTACCGATCGGTCGATTGGTACTATGGCGTTAAGGTCGGTACCGGTGGAAGGTAGATTTAGAATTCTACCTAGGTCGGAAGCATCGAAAATCATCAGCTGTCCTCGGACTTTGCTGGTGATTGAGGTTTGTTCATGATCAGAAGAGAAGTTGGTATAAAACAGTCAGACTAGTTCAGGATAATAGGCGGCTGGGGATGAAGATCCTATGAGAGGTTTGAGTTCGGGGAGATAGGTGTCTAAGTCGAAGAACATGAAGTCGTCAAAGTTGATCAATTTTCCCTCATGAATGGGGCGAGAGCAGAGTGAGTTGTAGGTGTGAAATAAATCAGGATACCTTAGATCGGCGGAGGTGATCACATTTGTGGAGGAGGAAGCCATTTTCGAGTGTCTTGAAAATGAATCACTAGGAGAGAAAGGAGCTAGAACCGAGAGAAAGTTTGTATAAGGATAGAAAAGATCGAATGGAATGGTAAGAGATGAACCAATTGATTAACTAGAAGGAAGAAAATAATTGTTGATATGAAATGAATGACATTGGAAGTGAGTAACTTTTAGATTTTAGTCACATAAGGAAATCCGTGAGGAGTAAGTTAAGAGACTTGTGAATGACGAATCAAATCAATGTTTGAGGATAGTGTATTATATTAGATTGAGGAGGACATAGTTATTGAGATATATAGATTTTACTATGGATGAGTTTATCGACTAGTGGGGGAAGCCATTAATAGAGTATGGGGTGTCATGTTTTTACAAAAATGATTGATCTTTTAAAAATAATGGCCTAACAAGACAAACAACTTGTTACTCTATGTGAAGGGATTCTAAATTCGTGAATGGAGAGTTAAAGACATAAAAAAAATGGTGTGGATATCTAGAGAGGAGAGAAAGAAAATAAAGGACAACATTTACTTGATTTAGATATGACATAAAGTAGAGATAGAATAAATAAAGGTTTGCTTGGAGGCAAGACTTTAAAAGTTCTCGATTTTAGAGAGATATTTAATAAGAGAGAGAGATAAGGTCACGGATGGAAAGAAAGGTCATAGGGTGACCATGTGATGTGTACTTTGAAAGATATGACTTTTTAAAGAAAAGAGTGCCAAAAAAAAAAAATTCATGATTAATATTTGTAATTTTTATGAGTATACGTGGATATGAGGACACATTTTGACTTAGACTAGTGGTGAGAGAGATGATGAGACAAAAAGGAGAAAGAGTTAAAAAAATATAGGAATAGAAATAAGAATAGACAAAAACGGAGGCTTAATTTGTATACAAAAGAGATGATAATAGATAGTTTGTAGGGCTATGATATAATAGATGATATAGTAAAAAAATTTACGTGTGAATATAGCAACTAGATCTTTTTAAAGAAATCAACTAGTCATTCGGTTTTAACTAATGAAGAGGATGAGTTCTCATAAACTAAGTAGAGAGGTGAAACAATTTATCGTAAGACAAGTTTTCATAAAGGACAAAAAATAATAAAGGAATTGAGTGATGTGAACATTGTTATGATAGCTTTTAATATAATTAGTTTTTATGGATATGAGAGAAAGGAGATGGGACAAGGAGTTATAATGGATGTGTACTTGAAAGATGACAAGTTAAATGACATAAAGAATGAGTCTTATAAGAATACGTGAATATGAAAACTTAGTTTGACTAACTAAAATCGATAAGATGGAAAGCAATTTAAAAAAAATTTAAACAAGACTTATACGAAGTATAATAAGTGTGATTAATTTATAAGTCACTTAGTTTGCATATTCCTAGTTCTCTTCTAATTCGTGTGAAGTCTTCATGTTTTAATGGTTTAGTGAATATGTCTGCTAACTGTTGATTAGTGGGTATGAATTCTAGTTTAATTATGTTGTTTAAGACTTGTTCTCTTAAGAAGTGGTGTCTTATTTGAATGTGCTTAGTTCGTGAGTGTAAAATAGGATTCTTGGATAGGTTTATAGCACTCGTATTATCACAAAAAATAGTTGTATTTTCAAAAATTAAACCCAAATCTTTTAAAGTTTGTTTCATCCAGATGACTTGAGTACAAGCTAGGCTAGCAGCAATGTATTCGGCTTCAGTAGTTGATAATGATACACAGTTTTGTTTCTTACTGAACCATGATACTAGTGAGTGCCCTAGCATGTGACATGTTCCACTTGTGCTTTTTCTGTCAGATTTACTTCCAGCAAAGTCAGCATCGCTGTATGAGATTAGATCAAATGTAGAGGATTTTGAATAGAATAATCCAAAATCAACTGTCTTTTAAATATCTCATTATTCTTTTTACAGCTTTAAGATGTGATTCTTTTGGATTTGACTGAAATCTAGC
The DNA here is from genome assembly GCF_984573655.1 of Nuphar pumila. Classification (NCBI taxonomy): domain Eukaryota; kingdom Viridiplantae; phylum Streptophyta; class Magnoliopsida; order Nymphaeales; family Nymphaeaceae; genus Nuphar; species Nuphar pumila. Next base: position 39,893,696 of record NC_143256.1, read on the forward strand.
ACACAAGCAAACACTAAACATTATATCTGGACGGCTAGCATTTAAATAAAGAAGTGATCCTATCATACCTCGGTATACCTTTGTATCAACAATCTTACCATCTTCATCTTTGTCCAACACAGTAGTAGTGCTCATAGGAGTAGATTTTGAAGCAGTTGAGTTCATGTTGAATCTCTTCAGAAGTTCACGAGCATACTTAGATTGATTGATGAAAACTCCATCCTTGGTTTGCTTAATATGCAGTCCAAGAAAGTAGGTGAGTTCTCCCATCACACTCATTTCGAATTCATTCTGCATGGACTTAGAAAAATCTTCACAGAGAGTGCTGTTAGAAGATCCAAAGATGATGTCGTCGACATAAATTTGAACACTTAGGGTATGATTATTCACTACTTTGACAAATAGTGTAGAATCTGCTTTGCCAACAGAAAAACCAGTTTTTAATAAAAAAGTTTTAAGTCTTTCGTACCAAGCACGAGGTGCTTGTTTTAAACCATATAAAGCACGTTTGAGTTTAAAAACATGATCTGGGTATTGTTCATTTTCAAATCCTGGAGGTTGTTTTACATAGACTTCTTCATTTATAAAACCATTTAAGAAAGCACTTTTAACATCCATTTGAAATAATTTGAAATCCATATAGCTTGCATATGCTAAGAGCATTCTAATAGATTCAAGTCTAGCAACAGGAGCAAATGTTTCATCAAAGTCAATACCTTCCTCCTGGTTGTATCCTTGAGCTACTAGTCTGGCCTTGTTTCTTATAATATTACCTGTTTTGTCTAGCTTGTTTCTGAAGATCCATCTTGTCCCAATGATTGGATGATCCTTTGGTCTCGGTACAAGATCCCAAATGTCATTTCTTTGGAATTGATTCAGTTCTTCAGTCATGGCTAGCATCCAGAACTCATCAATGATGGCTTTATCAATCTTCTTTGGTTCAAGTTGAGAAATGAATGTCATGTTTGCAATCCGTTCTAGCTGAGCTCTAGTTTGAACCCCCTTTGTTAGTTCTCCCAAAATCTGCTTTTGAGGATGATCTTTAATATCAACAAAGGTTCTTTGGTGATCATCTTCATTAGACTTAGCTGTGTTATCTAAAAATAAATCTGTACTTTCAACATCATCATCATTAGTTTGTATATGAACAGATTGATCAATAGATTCACAAAAACTAACATGCATAGATTCTTCAATAGTATTATGACACTTATTGAAAACTCTATATGCTTTACTATGACTTGAATATCCTAAGAATATGCCTTCAACAGATTTAGCATCAAACTTATCCAAGCTATCTTTTGTGTTTAGGATAAAGCATTTACATCCAAAGACTTTGAAGTAGTCTATTCTTGGAGTTCTGTCATAGAATAGTTCATAGGGAGTTTTATTTAATAAGGGTCTAATGAGAACTCTATTTGTTATGTAGCATGCAGTATTAACAGCTTCTGCCCAAAAAGATTTTGCAAGATTATTGTGTTGGAGCATAGTCCTGGCAGATTCCTGAAGGGTTCTATTCTTTCTTTCTACTACACCATTTTGAGGTGCAACTCTAGGAAAGGCAAAGTTATGAGAAATACCATGCAAGTTACAAAAATTTTCAAAGAGTTCATTTTCAAATTCTTCTCCATGGTTACTACGGATTTTAACAATAGAACACAATTTTTCGTTTTGTAATTTTTTACATAAGATTTCAAACTGACAAAACGTGTCACTTTTGTTTTTCAAAAATATTACCCAAGTAAATCTTGAGTAATCATCTACAATGACAAAAGCATATCTATTTTGATTAAGGCTAGCTACCCTAGAAGGACCAAAGAGGTCCAGGTGGAGAAGCTCTAAAGGTCTTTTACTTGAAATGACATTTTTTGATTTAAAAGAAGATTTTGACAATTTTCCTAATTGACATGCATCACAAAAATAATCCTTTTTAAAAGATATGTTGGGTAGCCCACGTACTAACTTATCTTTAGCTAGTTTAGACATGTATTTAGAGTTGACATAGCCCATTCTCATGTGCCATAGATGTTGAGTGTCATTATTAGCTATGAGGCAATGTTCTGTGATGTTTTCTAGGTATAGTTCATATATATTATTCTTTCTTATACCTTTTAAGATGATGTTTTCATTTGTGTCAGCTATGAGGCATGCATCATGATTAAAGCTAACATTATAATCTGTGTCACACATTTGACTGATACTTAGTAGGTTATGTTTTAAGCCTTTAACAAGGAGAACGTCTTTGATAAGAGGTTTGTCTATGTTACCAATATTTCCAATACCAATTATCAAACCTTTGTTATTATCTCCAAAGGTGACGGTTCCTCCTTCTTTATGATGAAGAACAACAAAAAGGTCTGGATGTCCTGTCATGTGCTTTGAACATCCACTATCTAGTATCCATCTGTTCTTCTTCTTTGGAGCCTGCAAAACATTAAGTAAATCTTCTTTTTGGTACCCAATCGGGTCCTTTTTTGTTAGACTTTGGAACCCATATCCATTTTGATTTGGGTTTGTCTATCTCTTTAGAAGAGTTAAAAAAATTATCAATATAATACTCCTTATTAGGTTCAGATGAACTTTTCACAAACGTGGTCTTTTGATTTATACAAGAAGGTTTTTTGAAATGAGAATAGCCAATCCCATTCTTGTAAAAGGAGACCTTCTGAGAGGATAAGAGTTTATCCAAGTTCTCTTTACCTTTAGTAAACTTGAAAACCGTTTTCATGAGGTTCTCAGTTTTACTTTTTACTCTGAAATTTCTACTTGCATATTTTTAGTTTTGGAGCTAGTAGAAGAAATTTCAGATATAAGTAAAAGATTTTTCTTTTTCAACTCAGAATTTTCACTGCTGAGTTTTTCATTCTCTTGAGAAAGCTTTAAATTTTCATATTTTAAAACTTTATTTTTGCAACTCAATTTTCTAGATTCTTCAAATAGATCTTGAAAAGCATCTACAAGTTCTTCAAAGGAAAAATCAAAGATTTCACTTACCGAACTTTCGTTTGCCATGAAGCACATATTTGCAGTTTCGGCTTCATCATCACTTGACTCTTTACTAGTGGATGGTTCTGAATCATCCCATTGAGCATGCAGAGCCTTTTTCTTGAAGAACCTCTTCTTTGGTTCCTCAGTCTTGGACTTTCTTTTGAGAAGTGGACAGTCACGTTTTAAGTGGCCTGGCTTATTACACTGAAAGCACATGGGATCTTCTTTAAGATCTTTTCTTTCCTTGTGTCTGTTTGGAAGCCGGTTCCTTCTCATGAAGCGCTGGAATTTTCTGGTAAGTAGCGCAATTTCTGATTCTTTATCTGAGTCTTCATTCTCAGATAGAGCTGGGAAAGCTAGAGTTTTCTTTACTGGTTGCTCTTCTTCCCTTCTTTCTTTCATGTGGACTTCATAGGCCATAAGATTGCCTATTAAGTCATCCAATGTAAGTTTAGATAAATCTTGAGCTTCTTCAATAGCAGTAGTCTTTTTCTCCCAATCAGTTGTGAGAGATCTCAAGATTTTCTTCACCTTTTCAGTCTGGGAGTGTTACACCCAGAGATTTCAGATCATTGGTGATGTTGGTGAATCTGGTAAACATCTCTGTGATGGGTTCATCTTTGTTCATTTTGAACAACTCATATTTTCTAACAAGAGATGATATTTTGGTTTCTTTTACTTTGTTGGTTCCTTCATGAATAACCTCCAAAGAATGCCAAATGTCATATGCAGATTCACATATAGATATTCTGTTGAATTCATTCTGATCAATGGCACAATATAAGGCATTCATAGCCTTTGCATTTAGGTTTGCCATTTTCTTTTCTTCATCAGACCATAAGTTATAGTCTGCGGATGGAGATGTGTATGGATGCTCAACAATTTTCCATACAGCAAAGTCTATGGATTTGAGAAAGATAGCCATTCTGCACTTCCAATATCCATAGTTGGAGCCATTGAAGAAGGGAGGACGAGATGCGTGTTGACCTTCAATATCACGAGCATAAGAGGTAGATGCCATTTGTGTTGGAAGACTTGTTACGTCGAAACCAGCAAACCTGCTCTGATACCAAATGAAATTCCACTAAAGGGGGGTGAATAGTGAAATTTGATTATGATCGATAAAATAAAATAATTAAGCAATAAGGCACAACACATAAAACACAGAAGTTATACTGGTTCGGTCAATATCCAGACCTACATCCAGTCCCCAAGCAAACCACTTGAGATTCCACTATAACATCCGAATTACCGAATAAATAGTACAACACCCTCTTCCCAAGAGGTCTTCTTCTCTCAACAGAGAAGGGGCACACCCTCTTCCCAAGAGGTCTTCTTCTCTCAACAGAGAAGGGCAACACCCTCTTTCACAGAGGTCTACTTCTTTAAACAAAGAAGAAAAACAGTGAATAAACAGATTTACAATACTTCCTATAGAACCTTCAGAATGATATGAATGCACTAATGAAGGATTCTAAGAATGTTCTGTTTGTCACTCAGAGGATACTCTTTGTCAAAGAGCTGGACTTGACTTTTTCTCTTTTCTTCCTTTTTCTTTCTCTCTTTCTTTTTCAAGGCTCTCTTTTCAAATCACGAATAGAAATTGTTCTCTTTGTAAGCTCACACGTCTATTTCATTCCATGGTTGGAATAGTTTATTTGAGTGTGTTTATATAGCCTTTAAAAAGTAGTCGTTACATTTTGGAATTGTAACTTTTTGAAATGTGAAATGTTATGTCATTTCAAAAATATCTTTTAGAGAAGATCGAGAATGCCTTTTTCCATAAGAGTATAATAGAGGGTACACTAGTCGTTGTATTGTTTTAGGTAATATATATTTTATGTAAAAAGTCTATTTCTTACAATAGTACATTGAACGTTGGGTTGTAGTTTTGTCTTTATTCTAATTAATGATTTGAGGTACATTAGTACTTCTTTGCTTTAAATGAGTGTAGGTACTATGAGTGTTTTGAGATATCTATTTGTACATAGTCATGTCAAGTGTTTTTTTTATGTTGTGTTTTTCAAAGTCTCCAGAGAGAATAAGGACAAAAAAGAAGGTCGACATTCTTTGGGAAGGATATTTAGAAAGGATTTGTTATAGAAAGCATTTAATGCTTTGTAGAGAGAATGATGACTTCAAGTAAGTCGACATTCTATGGTTATGAAAAAAGGTAACTAGAGAGAATGATGACTTCAAGTAAGTCGACATTCTAAAGAAAAAGGTAACTAGAGTCCTTTTAAAACCATATTTTATTTGTTTTTCTTATGTGTAGCCGATTTATGTTTTTGTCTTCTTCTTGTATTAAGAAAACATTTCATTAGAGAAGATAACTAAAGTCTTTTCAAAAACATATTTTATTTGTTTTTCTTATGTAGCCGATTTTATGTTTTTGTCTTTTTCCTACATTCCTTTTTTTTTTATGTTGTCTTGTATATAGTGTAAGGTACAATGACAAAATGTCTTTTTCATAAAAGGTTGTAAGAAGGTACAATTATTATATGACAAAATATCTTTTTCATAAAAGGTTGTAAGAAGGTACAATTATTATATGACAAAATATCTTTTTCATAAAAGGTTGTAAGAAGGTACACTTATTGGTTTTAAAAAAAGGGCTTTTTGAAACTATCGTATACTTTTATGATATAGTATGTATGAATGAGTATGTAATATGCAAAATGCAAGATCCTGAAGGTTCTGTTACATATGACTCTAAAGAAGAAAAAATCTTCATCTTGAGGTAGCCGATATCTTCATTTGAACTTTAGGAAAGCATGGCTCATCAAGCTTTTTCTTCAAGGAGTATGATTGCACCATAGTTGTACTTGAACAGGAAGTCTCCATCCTTATTGGGTGAGATATCCTTGCATCAAATACTCGTTAGATTTAAGGCAAAACATATTCAGTCATAATATAACATTATTTCAAGAGAACATATTATCATATCATACAAAATCAAATAAGACAGTGTATCATATTATGTGACATCAAAACCGAGTTTCTCAACACCATCAAGGTCTCCCTCACCAAAGAAATTCATATCTTTCATATCCATCCAGGAAATGATCATACTTGAGTTTTATCTCACAAGGCATTTTTCCCAAAAGTGTCCCATTAAGGTTTGCTCATATTCCTTTCCTCATCCAAGTTATCTTGAGATATCTTCGTCCCATCCAGGTTAAGAGCTAAACCTGAGTCATTCCAAAAGTTGATCGTCTCACTCATGAGATATGATCAAAATCCATGTTTTTACCATTTGAAGATCTTCACCTAAAGTCTCATCACGATTTCCTCATTTCTGTTATTCAATCATATCATTTGCAAGGATTTTGTCTCTACAAAACCATTCAGGATAAGGTTTTGAGCCCGAGAAATCATGTTTTTCAAAATAAAATTCTTCCACACCCAGTTCAGATCTGCTGACTGGGGCATTTTTCAAAATTTGGAGTGTTTTCTTTGCCACTAAGCTCGGCTTTCAACCGGCTTAGTATCAAAGAGGGGCATCTGTGAACACCCCAAATTTTTCAAAATTTTATAAAATTTCCCTCTTGGTCTCTGACCTCATCTTTCTGAATAAATTGAGTCATTTTTAATCAAAATTCCAGTTACTTCTCAGATTCACTGAAATCCAAATTCATGTTATATATCTGACTCAATTTCAGATCCGGATACAGTGCTAGAATTCCAATCTGAGCTTCGTTATTTAATTTTTAAAATCAATTTTACAAAAATACAAAAATAATTTCTAAAAGGCTCAGACAGTCCATTTAGTATTCATTTGGATCCATTTACTCTGTATTTCTCAATTCGAGGTTCAAAACTCGAGTATTTCCTCAAAACCAGGATCCAAATCCATTTTCTGAAGAAATCGAACCTGAATTTTTAAAAAAACCTCTTTTTCATAAATATTTCTCAAAAATACAAAAAAATAGTTGTAAACCACTTTATTTCTCTTTATTTTTAGAATTTTATTTCAAAAACACAAAAAAAAAATACAAAAAAATATATATATATATATAATACAAATCGATTTTAGAAACCTCATTTTTAAAAGCCTCTTTTAGCTTAAAAACCCATTTTCAGAAAAATCTTTTGAAAACAACCATCATTTTGCAAAAATTTCCTTTTAAATTTGTTATTTTTAAAATTTTCCTTTATTTTGTTTAACTTAGATTTTTAAACCTTTAAAATCATAAAAATGTTTTCTTTTTTTAAAAAAGGTCGCCCGATGCTGCCTCAGCCTGAAGACCCTCCAGAAAAATGGGAAGAAAAGGAGGAGGAAACAGAGGAAGAAAAACAGGAGGAAAAGAAGCATAAAAGAAGGAAGAAAATGAGCAGAAAAGATGCAGGAAAAGAAGGAGAAAAAAATGATAAGAAGAGAAAGGAAGGAAAGTGAGGGGAGAGCGATTTCAGGCATTCAGCAATTGGTGGTCATCTCTCTCTCTCTCTCTCTCATCCCTCTATCTTCTCACTTTGGAGTTTACGTAAGTTTAGAGAAGCTCCCAACCCTTTCTTTCAGACTCCTTTAGCCAAGGATTTTCTGTTTTGTCATTTCCTTTTCAATTGTTGTATCAGTTGAAAGGTTGTAATAAATCAATTAATGAGAAGTTTATTTTATGCCTAGATTAGAATGAATGAGCATGTAGTTTAACTTTTCCTTTCTCATAATCAATATGTTGCATTTTTATTTTCATTTTCAATAACACTATGGTGAAACACGAATGGCACAAGCACCATTCTAATAAAAGGTGATTAAATCCTAAGTTGACGATTTGCATTTATGGCCATAGTCAAAATGTGAACAAAACTTAGGGTTTTCATCTTTTATGGAATAACATTGGGTCCACACTGGATCTCTATCCAAAAATCATCATGTTTTTCTAAATATTTTTCTCCTTTATCAGTGTTTAATTTAAAATTAACTTAAAACATATATCAATGGCCATAGTCAGGATATATTGAGAGCTAATTTTATTTTAAACCCTATAAGGGCACCAAAATGTATTTTATTCTACAAATGAATTTAAATACGATTATTATATAATACATTTTATGGCCATAGTCAGAAATGTATTATATCTTCAATCTTATTTCAATTCACTTAAAGAATGAAATATGCTTTTCAAAACCTAATTTCAAATTTCTTTTAATGCATTCATCATTTAAGATAGAATTGCATCATTATCTTTCAAATTATTCAAGTTATTTTCGAATCTCTAAGTGAGTTTTGAAATAATTATTTTTCAAAAACAGTCTTTATTTTAAAGATTATCCCTTTTTCTGAATTTCATTCCCATGCAATTCCAATTCCTTATTCTCAAAATTAATTCTCTCCATTCAATTACATTTTCAATTTCAAACTTCACTTCTTCAAATCTACAATTTTAAGTCTAAAGTTCAATCTTTTGACTTCTAAATTCAATTCTAACTTCTGATTTTCAAATTCAACTTTAAATTTTGAATTCAATTTCGGAATTCGACTTCCCAATCTTCGATTTCAATGCTCTTAAATTAATTTCAAATTCTTGAATTTCAAAATCGTCGTCTGATTTGCGACATCCTTCAGTAAATCGCTATTGCGATTTACCGTCTTTCCATAAACCATTGTGCGATTTACAAAGATTTTTAGCAAATCATCCTCGATTTATCGCTTCTTTCAGAAAATCGCTGTTGCGATTTATAACATTCTTCAATGAATTTTAAACCAATTCCTGAACTTTCGGGCCATTTCTTAAAGGATGTTTTTCAAAATTCATTCCCAAAATCACTTGGAAAATCTCAATTTTTCTGAAGCATTTCTAAAAGTATGTATGTTTTCAAGTTCAAAATCATAGCACAAGCATGATTCTTCGGGCATTTAGGACTTAGAATAAATACTTAGATAATATTTTAGCAAAGCAAAAAGGCATAAATTCGATCCTTGGTTCGATTACCCCTGGTAAAGGCGCCAAGAACGGTTGAACCTCGTACCGACGAGCGAATCCCGTCTCTCCATTTTTCCAGCAAATTTTCAAAACGGAGGCAAGTTATTTGTTAAATATTTTTTTTCAAATAAAGGTCAAGTGAGACCGCGCAAAAGAGTTCCTCTTCTCTTTCTTTCTTTCTTTTCTCTTCTCTTTCTCTTTTCTCTCTTTTATTCTTCTCTCTTCAAAAAGGAGGAAAATAGAGGTTAGAAAAGGAAAAGAGAAGGAAGAGAGAGAAACCACAAGAGAGGAAAATTTTTGCGATGATCACAATACACAAGTATTTATTTGAGAAATGACTATTTGTAATATAAGTATTACTCAAGCATTTAGTGTACTCCACAACCATTCATTTTAGAATTGACGATTTGAGAAAATAAATATTATTTTATTAAAATAAGAAATGACCATTTCTTTTTGTAAGCATTAAATGCCACCTCAAAAAGCATTTGAGAAATGACTATTTATTTATAAATAAAACCCATACTCAAGAATGTCGACTTATTTAAAGTCATCATTCCTTCTGTAAACATTAAATGCTATTCCAAAAAGCTTTTAAGAAATGACCATTTATAAATAAAGTACTCAACAAACATTTATCACACTTACATACATTTATTATAAGTGACGACTTGTAATAAAAATATTAATATACTAATATTCATACGTTCAATGTACTACAAACCATTAAATTGAGTAAAGACAAAACTACATGATAAACTACACTTCAACGTTCAAAAATACTACAAAACATTTATTATGAGAAAAGACTTAATACAAAGAATAACTCATTTAAAATACACCAACGAATAGTGTACTCCAAAAATGCTTCATATGGAAAGAAGACTTTTTGAAAAAGCAATATAGTACACTTATCTTTTTCACACTAAGTTGTTTTTGAAATGACCTGACTTCTCATATCTCAAAAGGACAATCATTTAAAAAAGACAACGACTAGTTTTCTAAAGACTATATATATACAAACACAACAGTGTGAATAGACAAGCAAGCTTTCAACGAGAAAAATTCCTGCTTGACACTCTGAGAAAAGAGCTTAGAAAAAGAAAGAGAAAAAGAAAGAGAAAAAGTCAAGAAAAGCTCTCAGAAAAATACAAGAGTGTGTAAGAAAAGAAAAAGATCATTCTGAGAATCTTCATACGTGCATTCATACTGTGCATATCATTCTGAAGGTTCTATAGGAAAGTGTTGTAACTTTCTGATTTTTGATTGTATCCCTTCTCTGTTGAGAGAAGTAGACCTCTGTGAAAGAGGGTGTTTTCCTTCTCTGTTGAGAGAAGTAGACCTCTGAGGAAGAGAGTGTTTCCCTTCTCTGTTGAGAGAAGTAGACCTCTGAGGAAGAGGGTGTTTCCCTTCTCTGTTGAGAGAAGTAGACCTCTGAGGAAGAGGGTGATGTACTATTTATCCGGTAACTCGGATGTTATAGTGGAAGGCTTAAGTGTTTTACTTGGGAACTGGATGTAGGTCAGTAACTCGGCCGAACCAGTATACATCCTGTGTTTATTGTGTTGTGCCTTATTGCTTTATTTTTTATTTTATCGATCTGCATCGTATTTCACTATTCACCCCCCCTCTAGTGGAATTTCACTGCCTACATTCCAGCTGAGCAAGTGAACTAAGCTACTCAGAAAGAGAAGCCTTGGTATCAAGACATCAAAAATTTCATCGAAACCGGTGAATTTCCATCAGAAATGCAAAGAAAGGAGCAGCATGCAATCCAGCGCATGTCAGCACATTATTTCATCCTCGCCAATACTCTCTACCGTTGTGGGTTCAGTTCTGATTACGCCAGATGCTTAGATAAGGATGAAGCCATGGAAGTTGTCCAAGAAGCACACGAGGGAATTTGTGGTGGTCACGTCGGCTACCAAACGCTCGTCAAGCAGATTGTCCGAGCAGGGTATTATTGGAAAACCATGCAGCAAGATTGCCATCATTTCGGGAGAAAGTGATTGAAATGCCAAATGCACGCTCCTTCCATTCATGCGCCAGCCGCATACTTGCAGTTCGTGGTTTCTTTCTGGCCTTTTTCGATGTGGGCCTTCGACGTAGTAGGTCTGATTACCCATTCGGATTCTAATGGCCACAGATATTTCCTCGCAGCTATAGAATACTTCACCAAATGGGTCGAAGTTGTAACTCTGCGAACAGTAGAAGGTCAGCATGTGGTTTCTTTTATTCATAAGAATCTCCTTTGCCGCTTTGGCATCCCACATGATATTGTGTCAGACAAGGGCAGCCATTTCAAGAATGAGAGGATGAAGACTTTCTGCTTGAAGTTTAGGCTTCATCACCACTTCTCGGCTCCTTACTATCCTTAAGGAAATGGCCAGGCAGAGGCCACCAACAAGATCTTGATCCGCATTCTGGAAAGAACTGTGGAGACAGGCCGTGATTGGCACGAGAAGATGCATGATGCGCTCTGGGCATACCGAACCACCATTCAGACCCCAACCAATGCTACTCCTTCAGAGCTTGTCTATGGGACCGAGGTAGTATTACCTCTCCACGTTCAGAAGCCCGCACTCAAGTTCGCATCACTCATCGAACTTCCGCTTGATCAGTATCAGCAACAGAGGTTGGTACAACTTGATCTGTTAGATGAGAAAAGGCTCAAGGCAGCAAAGCACGCTCTGGCCTATCGTCAGAGGATAGCTCGGCATTACGCCAAGTCAGTTATTGAGAGAAGATTCCGAGTCAATGATCTTGTGCTCAGATCGATAGCTCATCTCAAACATCGATCGAAGGGCAAGTGGTCACCCAGTTGGGAAGGCCCTTATGTTGTTAAAGAAGCGTTGCCTCGCAATTCCTATCGTCTGATCAACGCAGATGGGGTGGAACTGCCAGATCCTACTAATGCTTTACATTTGAAGAGATTTTATACTTAAATTGTTCATTGTAAACCTTTTGTACTCTTCAAAAGTCTTTTTCAATAACACAATAATCTTCTATTGAATTCCCACATTCTTCTCCCTGATACTAAGGCATTTTATTTTGATCTATACTTGTCTTCCTTCATCATATGCAGGCAGGATCAGACGAATCTTTTTCTAAAAATCTCATCAACTTTTCGGTTAATCTTGTTATCTTTATTAAATTGCATTCATTTCATTCTTCAATTTAATCAAGTCTTCATCAATTTATTGTCAATTTTATCAATTTTGTCAAGTTTTATCAATTTTATTAAATTTTATTCCTTTATTTTAACCCCTTCAGGTTAAGGGATAAACTTGATGTCTCATTTCAATGAGGTATTTTCCTTTCAGGTTAAGGGACAAAGACCTGAACCTCGTCCCCGGAGGCCCTTTATTTTCTTTTGGGATAGGGGATAATCTTAAAGCCTCCTATCATCAATTTCTCCTTAAAATTCTAAATCTTTATTGTCAATACCATTAATTTATCAACCCTTTTATCCTTCATCTATTTCTATCAATCTTTTTAGACTTTGTCAAATTCTCTTCAGGATCAGGAATAGTCCTGGAAATCATCACAAACAGAATTCAGATCTTAGGCCACCTTGGGCCAAGGACCTTGAATAAACTTATCATCCTCATTGTCGGAATCTATTCATGCTTTTTGTCAATCCTTCTGAAACCTGACTTTTGGGAAGGAGGTATTTTCCTCCCGTTTGAGTTCCGACTCAGGTTGTGTTTTCATTTTATTTTATTTTTGGAAAAACCGGGTTCCGACTCAGATTTTCCCTTTTGTACATTCTTGTTTCTGAAGCTTCGAGTTTCGACTTGGACTTCTTTTTGGCTCCAATGCCCGTGTTGGACCAATTGCTACATCGAGAATTCGAGTTCTTAAACTCGATTCTCATTTATTCTTTTTATCTTTATTTCTGAAAAACCGAGTTCTGACTCAGATTTTCCCTTTTGTATATTCTTATTTCTAAAGCTTCAAGTTCCGACTCGAACTTCCTTTTGGATCCAATGCTCGTATTGGATCCAATCGTTGCATCGAGAATTCGAGTTCTCAAACTCGATTCTCATTCATTCTTCTATTTTTTTGAAAAACCGAGTTCTGACTCGGATTTTTCCCTTTTGTATGTTCTTATTTCGGGAGCTTCGAGTTCCAACTCAGACCTCCTTTTTGGATCCAATGCTCGTGTTGGAACTAATTGTGACGTCGAAAATTCGAGTTCTTAAACTCGATTCTCATTCATTCTTTTATCTATATTTTTGAAAAACCGGGTTCCGACTCGAATTTTCCATTTTGTATATTCTTATTTCGGAAGCTTTGAGTTCCGACTCGGACTTCCTTTTGGATCCGATGCTCATATTGGAACCAATCATTGCGTTGAGAATTCGAGTTCTCAAACTTGATTCTCACTCATTCTTTTATTTTGAAAAACCGGGTTCCGACTAGAATTTTCGCATTTATTCTTATTTTCTGGTTGGATCCAATGCTCGTATTGGAACCAATTGTCATGTTGAGAATTTGAGTTCTCAAACTCGATTCTCATTCATCTTTTTTATCTTTATTTTTGAAAACTGAGTTCCGACTCAGATTCCCCTTTTTGTATATTCTTATTTGAAGTTTCGTGATCCAATTCAGACTTCCTTTTGGATCCAATGCTCGTATTGGAATCAATTGCTACGTCGAGAATTCGAGTTCTCAAACTCGATTCTCATTTATTCTTTTATTTTGAAAAAACTCGGGTTCCGACTCAGATTTTTCCCTTTTGTATATTTTTATTTTCTGAAGCTTTGAGTTCCGACTCGGACTTCCTCTTGGATCCAATGCTCATGTTGGAACCAATCGTTGCGTTGAGAATTCGAGTTCTCAAGCTTGATTCTCGCTCTTTCTTTTATTTTTGAAAAAACCGGGTTCCGACTCGGATTTTCGCTCTTTGTATATTCTTATTTTCTCGAGTTCTGACTCAAATTTTGTCTGTTGATCCAATGCTTGTATTTGACCAAAATTCTCATTTGTTCCCTTTCAGGTTAAGGGACAAACTTGAACTTCCCCTTCAGGATAAGGGATGATCCTAAAACACCGACAATCATTCTCGCTTAAATTCTCAAGTTTCTTCGAATGTCGGTCTCGTTTTCAATTCTCCATTGAAAAACCAGTGCTCGTGCTGGTGCATTTTTGAAAACCCAGTGCTCGTGCTGGTATGCACTTTTCAAAACCCAGTGCTCGTACTGGTGTGCATTTTTGCAACCCAATGCTTGTACTGGTGTGCACTTCGAAAACCTAGTGCTTGTACTGATATGCATTTTCGAAACCCAACGCTCGTACTGGGGCATTTTTCGAAATCCAGTGCTCGTGCTGGTACATCTAGCGCTCGTGCTAGTGTTTGGCTGACTGATCAAGTTAGCTCTCCAAGTTCAGTCTTTGTACTAACCGATCATCAACAATTCAAGCTCTAAATTCTCAATTGCAACCTTCGGGTTATCATTTTGTCAAAATTTAAATCTTGTTCTCTTGCGAAGGACCCTCTTCAGGGAGAGTTCGAGGGAGCTCGTTCCTTTCGCATGCAATCATTTTTCGTTCGCAAGAACCCTCTTCTAGGGAGAGTTTGAAGGGACTCGTTTTATTCGCGAACAGTTTGCAAAACAACAACCAGCTTTACACAAAAGAACCCCTTTCCAGGGAGAGCTTCGACAGAAGCTCGTTTCTTTTGTGGCCCCTGTTTTTCTCATCTTTGGCCAACCCCTTTGCAGAGGACCCTCTTTTAGGGAGAGTGTGATGGACTCATTCCTCTGTGATACTTTCTTAACTTTGTTTTCTAGCCACCTTTCCATAAGAGAAGCCTAGAGATAGAGAGTTTTGACGAAAACTTAATTTCTCTTCAAAAGTTCTGTTTTGCAAACACCTCCTCTTTGGGGAAGAGAGGAGTATTTTCAACCTCCCATTCAGATAAGGGTTAAGCCTGAGTCTCTCTTTTCGGAGAAAAAGAGAGAAGAATTTTGTCACGGACGTGTCGATTCGATATCAAGCGATTTCTTTCATCAAGGATTTCTAGATTACTTTTCCAATTTGCTATCAAAAATCATTGTTGATCTCAAAATTTTCATCGCATAAAGAATTACCTCAAAAACTACCTTTAGTATTATTTCCAAAGGAGCAAGACTTTTTGCGAAATAAGAACTGAATTCAAGCTTTTTCTGTTGGTCAACCAAGAGGATGAAGAAAAATCTTCGGTATGACCGGAAAAGGAAAAATTCAATGATGTTAAAAAGCCACAAGTGAACTGATATTGATCATATCTATGGCACATTCTTAAAAGATTGTTCTTTTGGCAGTAAGACAGTGGAAATATCATGAGCAGTAAAAAGAGAACCTACCCAATCCATATATCCTCAGTCCTTCAAGGCTGCAATCAAATATCCGCAAAAGGGATGTCTCAATTGTCGTCAAGATGAAGATGAATTATGCGAGCTAGATCTCTGGGGCCAAAGAAGATTTGGATCATCTTCGAGATGAAGGAGTTTGTGAAGGATCCTTCCAGGGAAAGTTCAGATCATCGTCGAGATGAAGGCGAGTATGATGGACCTACCGACAAACCCTAAAAGATATTTGATTTCTGCTATCATCTAAAGACCTTTTAGAACCGATGTCATCAAGCCTAAATTCCCGAGAAAGAAAAAAAAGGATTGGAACATCTCCAAGATGAAGGAGTTTGTGACGTACCCTTCCCCAAAAAGAGAGAAAAGTCAGGACATCTCCAAAATGAAGGATGATGTAAAAGCCCAAGAAAGCTCCATGACTAAAAAAAAAGTGCAAAAAGATCATCGTGGGAATTGCCCAGGATATCAAACTGCCCAAAACTGTCAGGAATCATCTTTAGTTATGTGAAATTCTTCTATCAATATCTTTTCACTCAATCGCTTTTATGAAACTAAGAATATTTCCTCTCTTTTCATATCAAGGAAATTGATATCTTCCTTAAAGAAACTCAACAGCAACAAATTTGAATTTGACTCTTGATTCTACAGAGTTAGCCCAATTGGAGATAATACCCTAGGTAGAAAGAGGTGATATTTTCACATATATGCAAAATTCAATCATTTTTAGATCAACTACATTTGTTGGCATCTTATTGGCAATACTTTCTCATTATCCCAAAATGAAGTGTGAACTTGATATTCGTTTTTACGTATCTTGACGTCATCCCTCCTTAGGATTGAAAAGTCCTTTCCTTCCGTCTGATCTGAGCGCTCTTAGATTTCAACACTTCCCTGCGTTCCTCATTGTCCCGCCATAGACAGTTCCTGCTCAGAATAAGGGTTAAACCTGAAATTTTTGCAAAAGGTCTGTTATCGTCAAAAGTTATTTTCATTTTCAGCAATAAGGCGCCCAAAAACAACCCCTTTTCTCAAGCTTTAGGGACCCCCATTTTCATCCTTTTGCAAACCCTTCTCGGACTTGTTGTGCGAAGTCTAAAGGTCCCATCACAGCTTCCTCGCTCTTCGAGGATTCTATATCCATTCAAGCTAAGGATTAAACCTGTTACCTCGCTTCTTGAGCTATCACTCAAACCTTCTGCGAGAGGTCGTCTGTTTTTAAAAAGCTGATTCAGTCTCAGCAATGAGACTACCCAGATCATCCCCTTTCCAAGCTTTAGGGAATCTCTTGTTTTTCTCTTCTCGCAAACCCCTTTTGGATTTGTTCGTCCAAATTCCGAAGGTCCCATCATGGTTTCTTCACCCGAGGATTCCGTATGGTCGCCCCTCTCAGGTTAAGGGTTAAGCCTGAACCTCGCTTCGCGAGGTATCCTTCCATTCAGGTTATGGTTAAACCTGAGTCTCATTTCGACTAGATGTCCTTTCTAGTCCCACCACGGTTTCTTCATTCGAGAACTTCGTGCGATTTCCCTCACTCAGGTCAAGGGTCAAACCTGAATCTCGCCTTGGCGATGCATTTTGTTGTCCCATCACGGTTTCTTCGTTCAAGGATTTCGTATGGTCATCTCTTTCAGGATAAGGGGTTAAGCCTGAACCTCGCTCCTCGAGGTATTGTCTCTTTCAGATTAAGGGTTAATCCTGAACCTTGTTCTACAAAGTACCTTCCGTTCAGGTTTGGGTTAAACCTGAACCTTGTTTCGACGAGGTAATCCTTCCAGTCCCATCATGGTTTTTTTTTCCACAAAGGAATCCATGCTCTGTACATCCATCCAGGAAAGGATCATACTTGAGTTTCATCTCACAAGACATTTCTCTCAAAAATGTCCCATCAAGGTCCGCTCATATTCCTTTCCCCATTCCAAATTTTCTTGATATATCTTTGTCCCATCCAGGATAAGGGCTAAACCTGAGTCATTTCAAAGCTGATCTTGTCTCACCCACGAGACTTGATCAAAACTCTTACCTTTTATCATTTCGGGATCTTCGCCCAAAAGTCCCATCACGATTTCCTCATTTCTATTATTCAGTCACACCATTGTTGAGGATTTCGACCCCCAGAACCATTCAGGATAAGGTCTTAAGCCTGAAAAGCCACGTTCAAAATAATTCTTCCACACCCTGAGTCTGCTGACTGGGGCATTTTTCAAAATTTAGAGTGTTTCTTTGCCAATATACTCGGCTTTCAACCGGCTTAGTAGCAAAGAGGGATATCTATGAACACCCCAAAATTTTCAAAATATTGTAAATATTTCCTTTTTTTCCCTTGACCCATTTTTTGAGTGATTGAGTCAGTTTTAAATCTAAATACTAGTTTGTTTCTTAAATTTTTATTGAAATTAAATCTATTTTATATATCTGACTCAATTTCGGATCCGGATCCATTGTCAAAATCCAAATCTGAGCCTCGTCGTCTAATTTTTAAATTAAATTCTCGAAATTACCAAAATAACTTTTGAAAAGCTCAGACAAGTTTGTCTGGAGTCCGTTTTGATCCATCGTGTTATAGTCCTCGATTCGAGATTTAAAACTAGAATAAATTTCTCAAAATTTGGGTCCAAATCCATTTTCTGAAGAAATTTCCTCAAAATAGCCTTGAAAACTTTCTTTTTGTAAATATTTCTCAAAAATACAAAACAAAATTAGTTTAATCCTTGTTTTTCCGTAAATTTTAGGATTTTTATTCCAAAAATAGAAAAAAATATATATAAAAAAATGCAGAAAATGAAGAAAAGAACAAAAAAATTATATATAGAAAAGAGAAATATAATTTTTTAAAGTCCTCCTTTTGAAGAAAGCAAACCTTTTAACTAAAACCATTCTTTTGCAAAAACTTTTGAAAATACCACCGTTTTGAAAACTTTTTCATAGGGAACCGCCTTTTGGTAAAAGCCCTTTTAACAATTTTTTTTTTTAGGGTTCGGAGACCCTCTTTCTCACAGGCTCCCTCTCGCTCCCTTTGGCAAAACTGCCATCTCCAGAAGCTTCACTATCCTCTCTCACCCGAACCCTCTGATCGCCTCATCTTCGCCTCAACCTTCCATTATCAACAAAATTCCTTTCTTTTCCTCCACCCTCCGATCCATGGCTCCAGACTATCCGCCCTCCATCACCAACAAACCCTCTCCTTCTTGATGGTTCTGAAATTCCACTAGAGGGGGGGTGAATAGTGAAATATGATAATGATCGATAAAATAAAATAATTAAGCAATAAGACACAACACATAAAACACATAATTTATACTGGTTCGGTCAGTATCCAGACCTACATCCAGTCCCCAAGCAAACCACTTGAGCTTTCCACTATAACATTCGAGTCACCGGATAAATAGTACAACACCCTCTTCCCAAGAGGTCTTCTTCTCTCAACAGAGAAGGGGCACACCCTCTTCCCAAGAGGTCTTCTTCTTTAAACAAAGAAGGAAAACAGTGAATAACAGAGTTACAATACTTCCTATAGAACCTTCAAAATGATATGAATGCACGAATGAAGGATTCTCAGAATGTTCTGTTTGTCACTCAGAGGATACTCTTTGTCAAAGAGCTGGACTTGACTTTTTCTCTTTTCTTCCTTTTTCTTTCTCTCTTTCTTTTTCAAGGTTCTCTTTTCAAATCACGAATAGAAATTTTTCTCTTTGTAAGCTCACACGTCTATTTCATTCCATGGTTGGAATAGTTTATTTGAGTGTATTTATATAGCCTTTAAAAAGTAGTCGTTACATTTTGGAATTGTAACTTTTTGAAATGTAAAATGTTATGTCATTTCAAAAAATATCTTTTAGATAAATTCGAGAATACCTTTTTCCATAAAAGTAGAATAGAGGGTACACTAGTCGTTGTAATATTTTAGGTAATACATATTTTATGTAAAAAGTCTATTTCTTACAATAGTACATTGAACGTTGGGTTGTAGTTTTGTCTTTATTCTAATTAATGATTTGAGGTACATTAGTACTTCTTTGCTTTAAATGAGTGTAAGTACAATGAGTGCTTTGAGATATTTATTTGTACATAGTCATGTCAAGTGTTTTCTTTATGTTGTGTATTTCAAAGTCTTCAGAGAGAATGAGGACCAAAAGAAGGTCGACATTCTTTGAGAAGGATATTAACAAGGATTTGTTACAAGAGGCATTTAATGCTTTGTAAAGAGAATGATGACTTCAAGTAAGTCGACATTTTATGGTTATGAAAAAAAGTAACTAGAGTCCTTTCAAAAACATATTTTATTTGTTTTTCTTTTGTGTAGCCGATTTATGTTTTTGTCTTCTTCTTATATTAAAAAACATTTCTTTAAAGAAGATAACTAAAGTCTTGTTAAAACATATTTTATTTGTTTTTCTTTTGTAGTCGATTTTATGTTTTTGTCTTCTTCTTATATTAAAAATATTTCTAGAGTCTTTTCAAAAACATATTATATTTGTTTTCTCCATGTAGCCGATTTTATGTTTTTGTCTTTTTCCTACATTCTTTTTCATGTTGTCTTGTATATAGTGTAAGGTACAATTATTACATGACAAAATGTCTTTTTCATAAAAGGTTGTAAGAAGGTACAATTATTATATGATAAAATACCTTTTTCATAAAAGGTTGTAAGAAGGTACAATTATTGGTTTTCAAAAAGGAGCTTTTTGAAACTATCGTATACTTTTATGATATAGTGTTTATGAATGAGTATGTAATATGCAATATGCAAGTTCCTGAAGGTTCTGTGACATATGACTCTAAAGAAGAAAAAAGTCTTCAACTTGAGATAGCCGATCTCTTCATTTGAACTTTAGGAATGCATGGCTCATCAAGCTTTTTCTTCAAGGAGTATGATTGCACCATAGTTGTACTTGAACAGGAAGTCTCCATCCTTATTGGGTGAGATATCCTTGCATCAAATACTCGTTAGATTTAAGGCAAAACATATTCAGTCATAATATAACATTTTTCAAGATGACATATTATCATATCATATAAAATCAAATGAGACAGTGTATCATATTATGTGACATCAAAACCGAATTTCTCAACATTCTCCCCCTTTTTGATGATGACAAAATATGCTCCCCCTGTCAAAAAGACATTATGCATAGAAATAATAATATGATAAAAAATTTGAAAAATGTTTTAAAGAAGAGTATTTCTCCAATAATGGAGACAGGTTTTCTCCCCCTTTGTCATGGACAAAAAGAAAGGGATCAGAGAAAAAGAGTTATTACAGACCAAATATTACAGTCCAAAAGTAAAAAAAATTATTACAGATAAAAAAAATGAGTTTATCATAGACAAAGAGTTTTAGTCATAGTCAGTGGGATTGAGCTTGCGGCGGCGGCGACTTGAATCTTGGCCCATTGTCAAGGAGTCAAAGGCCTGTTAAAGAGAGGCTTGATTCCTGAGAAGTAGAGCCTGTGTATTTTGGATGTCGATGAGGGTAGAGAAGATGTCGTGGTCAGAGCTTGCTGGGGGATTGATCATGCATATAATTCAGGGTTTATTAACATTTAAATATGCATGATTTTATGAAATAATGTTTCAAAAACCCAATTTTATGTTAGTTTTTGAGTAAATGTGCTAAAATGATTTAAAAATAGAAAATGCATGAAAAATAGTTTTATTTTTACATTTTTATACATATTTTAGTTTTTATTATATTCATAGTAGTTTAGTTTTAGTTTGCAATTAAAAATAAAATAAAATAAAAAATAGAGAAAATAGTTTTTAAAATCATTTTAAATGTTTGTTTTTTAGAAAAGAAAAAAAAATATATAAATATAAATAGCTAGAATAGTTTTTTTTAGTTTTGATTTTAATTTTTGAAAACTTTATAATAAACTAGTTTACATAGTTTTTGTTTTTTTTTTAAAATTGAAAAAAAATAATAAAAACAAACTGGTTTACACGGTTTGAGTGTTTTGAAGACATAGTTACAAACCGGTTTGGGATTTTGAAAATTAAAAATAAAATTCTGTTGCAAACCGGTTGAACCGGTTTGGAGTTTTTTTAAATTGAAAAAAACAAACAGCAACAAACCGGTTCAAACCGGTTTGCTTGCTGTTAAAAACCCAAAGGAGGGGAAATTTTCCCCCGTCTCCCCTGTACGCCTGAACCATTTCCCTTTTTCCCCTCTTTTCCTTCTCTTCCCTACCTTCTCACCCTTCTCCACCATCACTGACCCTTCCTTACCCTACCTTCCCCTTCTCCCTTTTCCTCTAATGATATTCCAGCCGGTTGTGGTGGTGGCTCTTCAGTCCGGCGACGGCGCACGGTGGATGACCGCCATTTCTTCCCCCGATTCTCTCCAGTTACGGTAAGTTCAGATCTTCTTCTTCTTCTTTTTTTTCCAATCCAATCTCTTCTTCTTCTTTCTCCTCTTCTCATTTCAATTCTTCTTCTTCTTCTCCCAATCTGAAATCTTCTTCCTCTTCCTCCGATCTTCAGCATCTTCTTTTTTTTTTATTCCAATCTTCTTCCATTAATTCTGTAAAGAGAAATGAAAAAAATATATATAAATGAAAAAACTGAAAAAAAAACGAGTCCGATCTTCTATTTTACAGTATGATTTAGTTAGATTTCTTTGATGCATTCATAATTTTGTTCTTAATCTGTTTGATTTTCTGATTTCTTGATTTTCCTTTAGTTTTCTGTAACTGCATAATTTTGATTTTTTTTGTGTGATTCGTAATTCTGATCTTTGATTTTCTGATTTTCTGTTTCACTTTGATTCATTAGTTGTTTTTTTTTAATTTGATCCTGTTTTCATCTTTAGCATAGATCTAAGCTTGAATCTCTTGTTTACTGTTATTGTTTTCTTTTTCATTCGTTACTTATGCAATTCCGTTTATTAATTTCCTGTTTGAATAATTCTGAAATTTACTGTTGTTTTTAAATTCTGAATTTCCTGCATTTTTCCTTGGTAATATCCTGTTTGTTTTACTGTATACATTAGGTGATTTTCTGTTTTTTAGTTGTTTCCTTATTTCTTTCTTTATTTCCTGCTTTGATTTTCTGTTTTTTTTACTATTTCAAGTCATTTCAAATTGTTGCAATTGTTAATTTTCTGTTTTTATTCCTTGGTATTGCTTGTTTTTACATTCATTTCCAAGTTTAGTTTTAGTTTTGTTTTTACATTTTTTCTGTTTTCTTTTTATTCTTTTAACTACTGTTTCTGAAATTTTAATTTTTTTGTCTTTCATATTTCAGTTTGCTTTCATTTCAGTGTAAATTCATGTTTTGCTTAAGTTTCTTTTGATTTCATGTTGAGTGTAAATTTAGTTCATTTTCTTGTTTTTGTTCAGTAAACATTAGTATTAGTTAAGTAATTGTTAGTTAATTGTTTTCTAATTAGTTAATTGATTAGTAGATTTAATTAGAATCAGTTTTTCAATTGTAATTAGTCATTTAGATGTCTTTTATCATTTCTTTCATGTTCTAGCTCTTGTACTGCTCGTGTTCGTTTGATTTGTGCAGGATAGCACAGGACTGGAGCGGAAGCGATTACGTGACACGAAGTACGAAGAATAAAGCTTCTTTTTACTTTTTAGTTTAGATTTAGGAATTTAATTGGGTTTATAAATATTGCACTTTATGCCCTCTGCGAAGGGTATTCATTTGTTGTAATAGTTAGTTGTTTTTACCTTTTCTTAACAATTTACATTTCAAATAATTTGGCAATAAAGAATAGTTTAGATTTGTGTACTTGAATACGAAATATTCCCGTTCCCTGAGTTCGACCCGGTCTCATCCACTAGTGAGAACCGGTTTTTATTATTTGATGTCTGGTTTTCACATGTTTTTCATATAAAAATCTTTTCAAAATTACAACGATTTAAAAGAAGACATCAAATTTTTGGCGCCGTTGCCGGTGAACGGCGTAATATTAGTATTCGCTTTATTGCCTAGTGTTTGTGTTGCATTTAGGTTTAGAACCACGTATGTGCATATCTTAGAGAAGAGCTTATTTTTCTGCACAGCCCACCTACTAGGACCCCCTTAGAGGTGACTGTGTACGATTGGTACCGTACACATAGATTTTATATTTCTTATGCATAATCTCTTTTATGTGTAACTGCGTGGTGTTTGTTTAGTTTTGTGTTGTTTTTAGTTCACTCGCTTTGTGGTTTGCGTGGTTTGGCCGCTTAGTGCGTTAGTTAGGTAGAAAACCCAAAGTTAGGACGTGTGCTACACCGGTCTACTCCAAGGTGTATGCAATGGCTGACGATCATCAATTGATCCGTCCTTTGAGCGAGTACTTCATGCCAAATACGTATACTCCCACCTCCTGCATCATGAGACCTGATGTAGGAGCGAGCCATTTTGAGATTAAGGCCAGTGTGATTCAAATGTTACCTTCGTTTTATGGCCTTAGCAATGAAGACCCATATCGTCATCTCGACGAATTCCTTGAGATTTGCTCGACTGTGCGAATCAATAATTTTGGAGACGACGCTATGAGGTTAACTTTGTTTCCGTTCTCTCTCAAAGATAAAGCCAAGCACTGGTTAAAATCTCTTGAGACGGTTCGTATTACTACTTGGGAAGGAATTCAAAAAGAATTTTTAAAAAAATATTTCCCAATTAGTAAAACGAATCAGTTTCGTAAAGCTATAACCAGTTTTTCTCAAATTGAGGGAGAACAATTTCACAAGTCTTGGGAGAGATTGAAAGATCTTCTCCGCAAGTGTCCCCATCACCAGGTGCCTCGTTTGCAGTTGGTGCAGTAGTTTTATGACGGGCTTACTGAAAAGCATCGTCAAATGGTTGATTCGTCTTGTGGGGGCACTTTTATGCTCAAGAGTGAGGACGAGGCGTGGTCTCTATTCGAGACCTTGAGTGAAAACACGATGCATCATGCTTTGTCTTCACAGCTCGATAGGACTACTTCTCTGTCTAGTGGTCCTAGGAAAGTTGGGATTTCCGAATTTGGGTCCGAGTTAGAATTGCGTACCAAGGTTGACCAGTTGACTAGGAAGTTAGATTACTTCTTAGCCAATTCTTCGAGAAATCCAGTAGAAAGAGTGTGCGAGCTATGCGCTAGCCCTGCACACTGTGTTGCGGATTGTCCGACAGCGTCATTATATCCTGAATTCGTTCAGGAGCAGGTGAATGCTGCCCAAGGTTTCGCTAAACCCATGCCCGATTCATTTACATCCTCATATAACCCAGGTTGGCGAAACCAGTTTATTTTCCCATCCCATCAGCCCTCCCAGACACAGTATAGACCCAGTAACTCTTCACAAGGTTACTCGCATCCCATTTTTCCACAGGTTCATCCCCCAGCCCAACCTCTTTATACTCAACCCTATGAGCCTTCATTTAGTCAATCCTTCCAAGATAGGATATTACAAGTTTTGAGCTCCCATACGCAGTCAATAGCCAAGCTAGAGACTCAAATGGGACAATTGGTTGAGACCTTCAGTAGGCAAAGCGAGGGGAACCCATCTAGTCAGTCTGTTGTCACATCCAAGGGAGAGGATTCCATGTCATTTGACTTGCAACCTACTTCACATCATGAGCCAGTCAAATCTGTTACATCCCTTCCGTATGGGAAGGCGTGTCACCCCACTCAGGAATCGACTCATGAACCCCATATCATTTCTACTCACGGGTCGATCTCCATGATACCTCAGCAGAAGGGGCCTTACTCACAGCATACATTTTCATCATATAAAGCCCCATTTTCTCAGCCTTTAGGATCACCAATTCTTAGTAAGCAAGAGGTACAGATGCAGAAGGTGCTTGATCAAGTCAAGCCTGATCATATTCACCACTTGTCTGAAGTTGCATTCATTGGTACTCGGTCGGTCCTAGACTCTCGATTCTTGACCAGTCTCTCAGATGATACTAATCTCAGTTCTTCATGTCAAGAGATTCATGGTGCTAAATTTGGAGGTAGAAGGGATGGAAACACAGTGCGTAGTGTCACAGATGACACTCTTTTCTTTATAGAGCCCGGTTGAGCCTAACTTCATGTCCATTAATCTCATGGACGATGAAGGTTTTTCCAGGGATCAGTCTAGCTGGGGACGTGAAACTTAGCGCTTTATGGGAGGCAACCCATATTTTGTATAGTATTACATTTGTTGTTAGGATTTGTAGATTTTATTTGGTTTTATTTTTCGTTTTTCTATCTTTTCTATGAGTTTCATGTTTTGTCCTGTATACATTGCATTCATTACATTCATAGAACATGTATTTTTAATTCATGTCAGGTTATTCTACTCTTTCCCTCATTTATTTCTCTCATGTGCATTCACTGAGTTTCATTCAAGCATGGGGGAGTGCCACTGGGATAGTGTCATTCAAGCATGGGAGAGGGTGTAGAATGCACACCTTGATATTTCTATTTACGTTCTTGCACATGTTTACACTTATCTCATAAAAAGTAGATTTTTAAAGAAAGAGTTTGAACTTATATGAATGTTATTTCAAATCTGATGTTTTTAGAGGATTTTTAAGCCCCACGAAAATTTTTTCTGACATAGATCTAAAAATTATGGTTGTTTATGTGGATTTCGAGGAAATGATGTTAGATACATGTTAGAGTTTATTTTGAATCATAAATATGAATATGCACAATGCTATTTTTGAAAAACTAAGCAAATGAACAAAAGTGTAAACAAATGAGCTCAAAAGAAAAAAATATAGCATGTGTTAGGTTGTTTGGATAATTCCACAATTCTTAGTAGATGGAACTTAGATGTAAGTTGAAACTTTTAATTCCATTTTCGAAAAGGAGAGTGGAAAACTTTGTGATCCTAAGTAACTGAGAACAGATACAAGTTGAAATGTTTGACTCTCATGTTATAAGGGTGAATGAAGGAAGTTACTTTTATGTCTTAATTGATATCTTTTGGTATGTATTGAAAAAGTATAGAAGATATTGACATTGCACAAGGCATAAAAGCAGAACACACACAAGCTATATGAGCAAAATAAGTGCGCATAAAGAAAAAGCGTGAAAAGAAAAAAAAGAAGATAAAAGAGCTTAAAAAGAAAGAAAAGTTCAATGCTTAGAAGTGTAATTGAGAAAACCTGAGCCGAAAACATATGAGTGAGGATAAGTAAATAATAATATGTTTTTATTGGATTTTCTAAGAATAAAACATAAATAATTGTGATATTTTAGAAAAGTGAAAGAAATTCTTTTCTGTGGTGGTGCATAAAAGACTCTAATTATATTTCGATTTTGAAATAACAAGAAATATTTGTGAAAATAAAGTCTTTCATTACCTACTACTTATAAGGATGTGTAATATTATGCATACATGACAGAGATGTTTGTGGGTAGCATCACTGCAAACCCTCACGAGACCTTACTCGTCCACTGGGGTAACCCAAGGGTTGAAAGGGCTTGTTGCATGAGCTAAATGCAACCGTGATTCCTACGAAAGTGAGTTAGGTGATAGTTTGATTTCTTGCATTTTTCTAGTTTGCTCGAGGACTAGCAAAACATAAGCATGGGGGTATTTGATCATGCATATAATTCAGGGTTTATTAACATTTAAATATGCATGATTTTATGAAATAATGTTTCAAAAACCCAATTTTATGTTAGTTTTTGAGTAAATGTGCTAAAATAATTTAAAAATAGAAAATGCATGAAAAATAGTTTTATTTTTATATTTTTATACATATTTTAGTTTTTATTATATTCATAGTAGTTTAGTTTTAGTTTGCAATTAAAAATAAAATAAAATAAAAAATAGAGAAAATAGTTTTTAAAATCATTTTAAATGTTTGTTTTTTAGAAAAGAAAAAAAATATATATAAATATAAATAGCTAGAATAGTTTTTTCTAGTTTTGATTTTAATTTTTGAAAACTTTATAATAAACTAGTTTACATAGTTTTTGTTTTTTTTTAAAAATTGAAAAAAAATAATAAAAACAAACTGGTTTACACGGTTTGAGTGTTTTGAAGACATAGTTACAAACCGGTTTGTGATTTTGAAAATTAAAAATAAAATTCTGTTGCAAACCGGTTGAACCGGTTTGGAGTTTTTTTAAATTGAAAAAAACAAACAACAACAAACCGGTTCAAACCGGTTTGCTTGCTGTTAAAAACCCAAAGGAGGGGAAATTTTCCCCCGTCTCCCCTGTACGCCTGAACCATTTCCCTTTTTCCCCTCTTTTCCTTCTCTTCCCTATCTTCTCACCCTTCTCCACCATCACCGACCCTTCCTTACCCTACCTTCCCCTTCTCCCTTTTCCTCTAATGATATTCCAGCCGGTGGTGGTGGTGGCTCTTCAGTCCGGCGACGGCGCACGGTGGATGACCGCCATTTCTTCCCCCGATTCTCTCCAGTTACGGTAAGTTCAGATCTTCTTCTTCTTCTTTTTTTTCCAATCCAATCTCTTCTTCTTCTTTCTCCTCTTCTCATTTCAATTCTTCTTCTTCTTCTCCCAATCTGAAATCTTCTTCCTCTTCCTCCGATCTTTAGCATCTTCTTTTTTTGTTATTCCAATCTTCTTCCATTAATTCTGTAAAGAGAAATTAAAAAAAAATATATAAATGAAAAAACTGAAAAAAAAACGAGTCCGATCTTCTATTTTACAGTATGATTTAGTTAGATTTCTTTGATGCATTCATAATTTTGTTCTTAATCTGTTTGATTTTCTGATTTCTTGATTTTCCTTTAGTTTTCTGTAACTGCATAATTTTGATTTTTTTTGTGTGATTCGTAATTCTGATCTTTGATTTTCTGATTTTCTGTTTCACTTTGATTCATTAGTTGTTTTTTTTTAATTTGATCCTGTTTTCATCTTTAGCATAGATCTAAGCTTGAATCTCTTGTTTACTGTTATTGTTTTCTTTTTCATTCGTTACTTATGCAATTCCGTTTATTAATTTCCTGTTTGAATAATTCTGTAATTTACTGTTGTTTTTAAATTCTGAATTTCCTGCATTTTTCCTTGGTAATATCCTGTTTGTTTTACTGTATACATTAGGTGATTTTCTGTTTTTTAGTTGTTTCCTTATTTCTTTCTTTATTTCCAGCTTTGATTTTCTGTTTTTTTTACTATTTCAAGTCATTTCAAATTGTTGCAATTGTTAATTTTCTGTTTTTATTCCTTGGTATTGCTTGTTTTTACATTCATTTCCAAGTTTAGTTTTAGTTTTGTTTTTACATTTTTTCTGTTTTCTCTTTATTCTTTTAACTACTGTTTCTGAAATTTTAATTTTTTTGTCTTTCATATTTCAGTTTGCTTTCATTTCAGTGTAAATTCATGTTTTGCTTAAGTTTCTTTTGATTTCATGTTGAGTGTAAATTTAGTTCATTTTCTTGTTTTTGTTCAGTAAACATTAGTATTAGTTAAGTAATTGTTAGTTAATTGTTTTCTAATTAGTTAATTGATTAGTAGATTTAATTAGAATCAGTTTTTCAATTGTAATTAGTCATTTAGATGTCTTTTATCATTTCTTTCATGTTCTAGCTCTTGTACTGCTCGTGTTCGTTTGATTTGTGCAGGATAGCACAGGACTGGAGCGGAAGCGATTACGTGACACGAAGTACGAAGAATAAAGCTTCTTTTTACTTTTTAGTTTAGATTTAGGAATTTAATTGGGTTTATAAATATTGCACTTTACGCCCTCTGCGAAGGGTATTCATTTGTTGTAATAGTTAGTTGTTTTTACCTTTTCTTAACAATTTACATTTCAAATAATTCGGCAATAAAGAATAGTTTAGATTTGTGTACTTGAATACGAAATATTCCCGTTCCCTAAGTTCGACCCAGTCTCATCCACTAGTGAGAACCGGTTTTTATTATTTGATGTCTGGTTTTCACATGTTTTTCATATAAAAATCTTTTCAAAATTACAACGATTTAAAAGAAGACATCAAATTTTTGGCGTCGTTGCCGGTGAACGGCGTAATATTAGTATTCGCTTTATTGCCTAGTGTTTGTGTTGCATTTAGGTTTAGAACCACGTATGTGCATATCTTAGAGAAGAGCTTATTTTTCTGCACAGCCCACCTACTAGGACCCCCTTAGAGGTGACTGTGTACGATTGGTACCGTACACATAGATTTTATATTTCTTATGCATAATCTCTTTTATGTGTAACTGCGTGGTGTTTGTTTAGTTTTGTGTTGTTTTTAGTTCACTCGCTTTGTGGTTTGCGTGGTTTGGCCGCTTAGTGCGTTAGTTAGGTAGAAAACCCAAAGTTAGGACGTGTGCTACACCGGTCTACTCCAAGGTGTATGCAATGGCTGACGATCATCAATTGATCCGTCCTTTGAGCGAGTACTTCATGCCAAATACGTATACTCCCACCTCCTGCATCACGAGACCTGATGTAGGAGCGAGCCATTTTGAGATTAAGGCCAGTGTGATTCAAATGTTACCTTCGTTTTATGGCCTTAGCAATGAAGACCCATATCGTCATCTCGACGAATTCCTTGAGATTTGCTCGACTGTGCGAATCAATAATTTTGGAGACGACGCTATGAGGTTAACTTTGTTTCCGTTCTCTCTCAAAGATAAAGCCAAGCACTGGTTAAAATCTCTTGAGACGGTTCGTATTACTACTTGGGAAGGAATGTAAAAACAATTTTTAAAAAAATATTTCCCAATTAGTAAAACGAATCAGTTTCGTAAAGCTATAACCAGTTTTTCTCAAATTGAGGGAGAACAATTTCACAAGTCTTGGGAGAGATTGAAAGATCTTCTCCGCAAGTGTCCAATCACCAGGTGCCTCGTTTGCAGTTGGTGCAGTATTTTTATGACGGGCTTACTGAAAAGCATCGTCAAATGGTTGATTCGTCTTGTGGGGGCACTTTTATGCTCAAGAGTGAGGACGAGGCGTGGTCTCTATTCGAGACCTTGAGTGAAAACACGATGCATCATGCTTTGTCTTCACAGCTCGATAGGACTACTTCTCTGTCTAGTGGTCCTACGAAAGTTGGGATTTCCGAAGTTGGGTCCGAGTTAGAATTGCGTACCAAGGTTGACCAGTTGACTAGGAAGTTAGATCACTTCTTAGCCAATTCTTCGAGAAATCCAGTAGAAAGAGTGTGCGAGCTATACGCTAGCCCAGCTCACTGTGTTGCGGATTGTCCGACAGCGTCATTATATCCTGAATTCGTTCAGGAGCAGGTGAATCCAGGTTGGCGAAACCATGCCCGATTCATTTACATCCTCATATAATCCAGGTTGGCGAAACCAGTTTATTTCCCCATCCCATCAGCCCTCCCAGACACAGTATAGACCCAGTAACTCTTCACAAGGTTACTCGCATCCCATTTTTCCACAGGTTCATCCCCCAGCCCAACCTCTTTATACTCAACCCTATGAGCCTTCATTTAGTCAATCCTTCCAAGATAGGATATTACAAGTTTTGAGCTCCCATACGCAGTCAATAGCCAAGCTAGAGACTCAAATGGGACAATTGGTTGAGACCTTCAGTAGGCAAAGCGAGGGAAACCCATCTAGTAAGTCTGTTGTCACATCCAAGGGAGAGGATTCCATGTCATTTGACTTGCAACCTACTTCACATCATGAGCCAGTCAAATCTGTTACATCCCTTCCGTATGGGAAGGCGTGTCACCCCACTCAAGAATCGACTCATGAACCCCATATCATTTCTACTCACGGGTCGATCTCCATGATACCTCAGCAGAAGGGGCCTTACTCACAGCATACATTTTCATCATATAAAGCCCCATTTTCTCAGCCTTTAGGATCACCAATTCTTAGTAAGCAAGAGGTACAGATGCAGAAGGTGCTTGATCAAGTCAAGCCTGATCATATTCACCACTTGTCTGAAGTTGCATTCATTGGTACTCGGTCGGTCCTAGACTCTCGATTCTTGACCAGTCTCTCAGATGAGACTAATCTCAGTTCTTCATGTCAAGAGATTCATGGTGCTAAATTTGGAGGTAGAAAGGATGGAAACACAGTGCGTAGTGTCACAGATGACACTCTTTTCTTTATAGAGCCCGGTTGAGCCTAACTTCATGTCCATTGATCTCATGGACGATGAAGGTTTTTTCAGGGATCCGTCTGGCTGGGGACGTGAAACTTAGCGCTTTATGGGAGGCAACCCATATTCTGTATAGTATTACATTTGTTGTTAGGATTTGTAGATTTTATTTGGTTTTATTTTTCGTTTTTCTATCTTTTCTATGAGTTTCATGTTTTGTCCTGTATACATTGCATTCATTACATTCATAGAACATGTATTTTTAATTCATGTCAGGTTATTCTACTCTTTCCCTCATTTATTTCTCTCATGTGCATTCACTGAGTTTCATTCAAGCATGGGGGAGTGCCACTGGGATAGTGTCATTCAAGCATGGGGGAGGGTGTAGAATGCACACCTTGATATTTCTATTTACGTTCTTGCACATGTTTACACTTATCTCATAAAAAGTAGATTTTTAAAGAAAGAGTTTGAACTTATATGAATGTTATTTCAAATCTGATGTTTTTAGAGGATTTTTAAGCCCCACGAAAATTTTTTCTGACATAGATCTAAAAATTATGGTTGTTTATGTGGATTTCGAGGAAATAATGATAGATACATGTTAGAGTTTATTTTGAATCATAAATATGAATATGCACAGTGCTATTTTTGAAAAACTAAGCAAATGAACAAAAGTGTAAACAAATGAGCTCAAAAGAAAAAAATATAGCATGTGTTAGGTTGTTTGGATAATTCCACAATCCTTAGTAGATGGAACTTAGATGTAAGTTGAAACTTTTAATTCCATTTTCGAAAAGGAGAGTGGAAAACTTTGTGAACCTAAGTAACTGAGAACAGATACAAGTTGAAATGTTTGACTCTCATGTTATAAGGGTGAATGAAGGAAGTCACTTTTATGTCTTAGTTGATATCTTTTGGTATGTATTGAAAAAGTATAGAAGATATTGACATTGCACAAGGCATAAAAGCAGACCACACACAAGCTATATGAGAAAAATAAGTGCGCATAAAGAAAAAGCGTGAAAAGAAAAAAAAGAAGATAAAAGAGCTTAAAAAGAAAGAAAAGTTCAATGCTTAGAAGTGTAATTGAGAAAACCTGAGCAGAAAACATATGAGTGAGGATAAGTAAATAATAATATGTTTTTATTGGATTTTCTAAGAATAAAACATAAATAATTGTGATATTTTAGAAAAGTGAAAGAAATTCTTTTCTGTGGTGGTGCATAAAAGACTCTAATTATATTTCGATTTTGAAATAACAAGAAATATTTGTGAAAATAAAGTCTTTCATTACCTACTACTTATGAGGATGTGTAATATTATGCATACATGACAGAGATGTTTGTGGGTAGCATCACTGCAAACCCTCACGAGACCTTACTCGTCCACTGGGGTAACCCAGGGGTTGAAAGGGCTTGTTGCATGAGCTAAATGCAACCGTGATTCCTACGAAAGTGAGTTAGGTGATAGTTTGATTTCTTGCATTTTTCTAGTTTGCTCGAGGACTAGCAAAACATAAGCATGGGGGTATTTGATCATGCATATAATTCAGGGTTTATTAACATTTAAATATGCATGATTTTATGAAATAATGTTTCAAAAACCAAATTTTATGTTAGTTTTTGAGTAAATGTGCTAAAATGATTTAAAAATAGAAAATGCATGAAAAATAGTTTTATTTTTACATTTTTATACATATTTTAGTTTTTATTATATTCATAGTAGTTTAGTTTTAGTTTGCAATTAAAAATAAAATAAAATAAAAAATAGAGAAAATAGTTTTTAAAATCATTTTAAATGTTTGTTTTTTAGAAAAGAAAAAAAATATATATAAATATAAATAGCTAGAATAGTTTTTTTTAGTTTTGATTTTAATTTTTGAAAAATTTATAATAAACTAGTTTACATAGTTTTTGTTTTTTTTAAAAAATTGAAAAAAAATAATAAAAACAAACTGGTTTACACGGTTTGAGTGTTTTAAAGACACAGTTACAAACCGGTTTGTGATTTTGAAAATTAAAAATAAAATTCTGTTGCAAACCGGTTGAACCGGTTTGGAGTTTTTTTAAATTGAAAAAAACAAACAGCAACAAACCGGTTCGAACCGGTTTGCTTGCTGTTAAAAACCTAAAGGAGGGGAAATTTTCCCCCGTCTCCCCTGTACGCCTGAACCATTTCCCTTTTTCCCCTCTTTTCCTTCTCTTCCCTATCTTCTCACCCTTCTCCACCATCACCGACCCTTCCTTACCCTACCTTCCCCTTCTCCCTTTTCCTCTAATGATATTCCAGCCGGTGGTGGTGGTGGCTCTTCAGTCCGACGACGGCGCACGGTGGATGACCGCCATTTCTTCCCCCAATTCTCTCCAGTTACGGTAAGTTCAGATCTTCTTCTTCTTCTTCTTTTTCCAATCCGATCTCTTCTTCTTCTTTTTCCTCTTCTCATTTCAATTCTTCTTCTTCTTCTCCCAATCTGAAATCTTCTTCCTCTTCCTCCGATCTTCAGCATCTTCTTTTTTTTTTATTCCAATCTTCTTCCATTAATTCTGTAATGAGAAATTAAGAAAATATATATAAAAGAAAAAACTGAAAAAAAAACGAGTCCGATCTTCTATTTTACAGTATGATTTAGTTAGATTTCTTTGATGCATTCATAATTTTGTTCTTAATCTGTTTGATTTTCTGATTTCTTGATTTTCCTTTAGTTTTCTGTAACTGCATAATTTTGATTTTTTTTGTGTGATTCGTAATTCTGATCTTTGATTTTCTGATTTTCTGATTTTCTGTTTCACTTTGATTCATTAGTTGTTTTTTTTTTATTTGATCCTGTTTTCATCTTTAGCATAGATCTAAGCTTGAATCTCTTGTTTACTGTTATTGTTTTCTTTTTCATTCGTTACTTATGCAATTCCGTTTATTAATTTCCTGTTTGAATAATTTTGTAATTTACTGTTGTTTTTAAAGTCTGAATTTCCTGCATTTTTCCTTGGTAATATCCTGTTTGTTTTACTGTATACATTAGGTGATTTTCTGTTTTTTAGTTGTTTCCTTATTTCTTTCTTTATTTCCAGCTTTGATTTTCTGTCTTTTTAACTATTTCAAGTCATTTCAAATTGTTGCAATTGTTAATTTTCTGTTTTTATTCCTTGGTATTGTTTGTTTTTACATTCATTTCCAAGTTTAGTTTTAGTTTTGTTTTTACATTTTTCCTGTTTTCTTTTTATTCTTTTAACTACTGTTTCTGAAATTTTAATTTTTTTGTCTTTCATATTTCAGTTTGCTTTCATTTCAGTGTAAATTCATGTTTTGCTTAAGTTTCTTTTGATTTCATGTTGAGTGTAAATTTAGTTCATTTTCTTGTTTTTGTTCAGTAAACATTAGTATTAGTTAAGTAATTGTTAGTTAATTGTTTTCTAATTAGTTAATTGATTAGTAGATTTAATTAGAATCAGTTTTTCAATTGTAAATAGTCATTTAGATGTCTTTTATCATTTCTTTCATGTTCTAGCTCTTGTACTGCTCGTGTTCGTTTGATTTGTGCAGGATAGCACAGGACTGGAGCGGAAGCGATTACGTGACACGAAGTACGAAGAATAAAGCTTCTTTTTACTTTTTAGTTTAGATTTAGGAATTTAATTGTGTTTGTAAATATTGCACTTTACGCCCTCTGCGAAGGGTATTCATTTGTTGTAATAGTTAGTTGTTTTTACCTTTTCTTAACAATTTACATTTCAAATAATTCGGCAATAAAGAATAGTTTAGATTTGTGTACTTGAATACAAAATATTCCCGTTCCCTGAGTTCGACCCGGTCTCATCCACTAGTGAGAACCGGTTTTTATTATTTGATGTCTGGTTTTCACATGTTTTTCATATAAAAATCTTTTCAAAATTACAACGATTTAAAAGAAGACATCAAATTTTTGGCGCCGTTGCCGGGGAACAGCGTAATATTAGTATTCGCTTTATTGCCTAGTGTTTGTGTTGCATTTAGGTTTAGAACCACATATGTGCATATCTTAGAGAAGAGCTTATTTTTCTGCACAGCCCACCTACTAGGACCCTCTTAGAGGTGACTATGTACGATTGGTACCGTACACATAGATTTTATATTTCTTATGCATAATCTCTTTTATGTGTAACTGCGTGGTGTTTGTTTAGTTTTGTGTTGTTTTTAGTTCACTCGCTTTGTGGTTTGCGTGGTTTGGCCGCTTAGTGCGTTAGTTAGGTAGAAAACCCAAAGTTAGGATGTGTGCTACACCGGTCTACTCCAAGGTGTATGCAATGGCTGACGATCATCAATTGATCCGTCCTTTGAGGGAGTACTTCATGCCAAATACGTATACTCCCACCTCTTGCATCACGAGACCTGATGTAGGAGCGAGCCATTTTGAGATTAAGGCCAGTGTGATTCAAATGTTACCTTCGTTTTATGGCCTTAGCAATGAAGACCCATATCTTCATCTCAACGAATTCCTTGAGATTTGCTCGACTGTGCGAATCAATAATTTTGGAAACGACGCTATGAGGTTAACTTTGTTTCCGTTCTCTCTCAAAGATAAAGCCAAGCACTGGTAAATCTCTTGAGACGGTTCGTATTACTACTTGGGAAGGAATGCAAAAAGAATTTTTAAAAAAATATTTCCCAATTAGTAAAACGAATCAGTTTCGTAAAGCTATAACCAGTTTTTCTCAAATTGAGGGAGAACAATTTCACGAGTCTTGGGAGAGATTGAAAGATCTTCTCCGCAAGTGTCCCCATCACCAGGTGCCTCGTTGGCAGTTGGTGCAGTATTTTTATGACGGGCTTACTGAAAAGCATCGTCAAATGGTTGATTCGTCTTGTGGGGGCACTTTTATGTTCAAGAGTGAGGACGAGGCGTGGTCTCTATTCGAGACCTTGAGTGAAAACACGATGCATCATGCTTTGTCTTCACAGCTCGATACGACTACTTCTCTGTCTAGTGGTCCTACGAAAGTTGGGATTTCCGAAGTTGGGTCCGAGTTAGAATTGCGTACCAAGGTTGACCAGTTGACTAGGAAGTTAGATCACTTCTTAGCCAATTCTTCGAGAAATCCAGTAGAAAGAGTGTGCGAGCTATGCGCTAGCCCTGCACACTGTGTTGCGGATTGTCCGACAGCGTCATTATATCCTGAATTCGTTCAGGAGCAGGTGAATGCTGCCCAAGGTTTCGCTAAACCCATGCCCGATTCATTTACATCCTCATATAACCCAGGTTGGCGAAACCAGTTTATTTTCCCATCCCATCAGCCCTCCCAGACACAGTATAGACCCAGTAACTCTTCACAAGGTTACTCGCATCCCATTTTTCCACAGGTTCATCCCCCAGCCCAACCTCTTTATACTCAACCCTATGAGCCTTCATTTAGTCAATCCTTCCAAGATAGGATATTACAAGTTTTGAGCTCCCATACGCAGTCAATAGCCAAGCTAGAGACTCAAATGGGACAATTGGTTGAGACCTTCAGTAGGCAAAGCGAGGGGAACCCATCTAGTCAGTCTGTTGTCACATCCAAGGGAGAGGATTCCATGTCATTTGACTTGCAACCTACTTCACATCATGAGCCAGTCAAATCTGTTACTTCCCTTCCGTATGGGAAGGCGTGTCACCCCACTCAGGAATCGACTCATGAACCCCATATCATTTCTACTGACGGGTCGATCTCCATGATACCTCAGCAGAAGGGGCCTTACTCACAGCATACATTTTCATCATATAAAGCCCCATTTTCTCAGCCTTTAGGATCACCAATTCTCAGTAAGCAAGAGGTACAGATGCAGAAGGTGCTTGATCAAGTCAAGCCTGATCATATTCACCACTTGTCTGAAGTTGCATTCATTGGTACTCGGTCGGTCCTAGACTCTCGATTCTTGACCAGTCTCTCAGATGAGACTAATCTCAGTTCTTCATGTCAAGAGATTCATGGTGCTAAATTTGGAGGTAGAAGGGATGGAAACACAGTGCGTAGTGTCACAGATGACACTCTTTTCTTTATAGAGCCCGGTTGAGCCTAACTTCATGTCCATTGATCTCATGGACGATGAAGGTTTTTCCAGGGATCCGTCTGGCTGGGGACGTGAAACTTAGCGCTTTATGGGTGGCAACCCATATTCTGTATAGTATTACATTTGTTGTTAGGATTTGTAGATTTTATTTGGTTTTATTTTTCATTTTTCTATCTTTTCTATGAGTTTCATGTTTTGTCCTGTATACATTGCATTCATTACATTCATAGAACATGTATTTTTAATTCATGTCAGGTTATTCTACTCTTTCCCTCATTTATTTCTCTCATGTGCATTCACTGAGTTTCATTCAAGCATGGGGGAGTGCCACTGGGACAGTGTCATTCAAGCATGGGGGAGGGTGTAGAATGCACACCTTAATATTTCTGTTTACGTTCTTGCACATGTTTACACTTATCTCATAAAAAGTAGATTTTTAAAGAAAGAGTTTGAACTTATATGAATGTTATTTCAAATCTGATGTTTTTAGAGAATTTTTAAGCCCCACGAAATTTTTTTCTGACATAGATCTAAAAATTATGGTTGTTTATGTGGATTTCGAGGAAATGATGATAGATACATGTTAGAGTTTATTTTGAATCATAAATATGAATATGCACAGTGCTATTTTTGAAAAACTAAGCAAATGAACAAAAGTATAAACAAATGAGCTCAAAAGAAAAAAATATAGAATGTGTTAGGTTGTTTGGATAATTCCACAATCCTTAGTAGATGGAACTTAGATGTAAGTTGAAACTTTTAATTCCATTTTCGAAAAGGAGAGTGGAAAACTTTGTGATCCTAAGTAACTGAGAACAGATACAAGTTGAAATGTTTGACTCTCATGTTATAAGGGTGAATGAAGGAAGTCACTTTTATGTCTTAGTTGATATCTTTTGGTATGTATTGAAAAAGTATAGAAGATATTGACATTGCACAAGGCATAAAAGCAGACCACACACAAGCTATATGAGAAAAATAAGTGCGCATAAAGAAAAAGCGTGAAAAGAAAAAAAAAAAGATAAAAGAGCTTAAAAAGAAAGAAAAGTTCAATGCTTAGAAGTGTAATTGAGAAAACCTGAGCAGAAAACATATGAGTGAGGATAAGTAAATAATAATATGTTTTTATTGGATTTTCTAAGAATAAAACATAAATAATTGTGATATTTTAGAAAAGTGAAAGAAATTCTTTTCTGTGGTGGTGCATAAAAGACTCTAATTATATTTCGATTTTGAAATAACAAGAAATATTTGTGAAAATAAAGTCTTTCATTACCTACTACTTATGAGGATGTGTAATATTATGCATACATGACAGAGATGTTTGTGGGTAGCATCACTGCAAACCCTCACGAGACCTTACTCGTCCACTGGGGTAACCCAGGGGTTGAAAGGGCTTGTTGCATGAGATAAATGCAACCGTGATTCCTACGAAAGTGAGTTAGGTGATAGTTTGATTTCTTGCATTTTTCTAGTTTGCTCGAGGACTAGCAAAACATAAGCATGGGGGTATTTGATCATGCATATAATTCAGGGTTTATTAACATTTAAATATGCATGATTTTATGAAATAATGTTTCAAAAACCCAATTTTATGTTAGTTTTTGAGTAAATGTGCTAAAATGATTTAAAAATAGAAAATGCATGAAAAATAGTTTTATTTTTACATTTTTATACATATTTTAGTTTTTATTATATTCATAGTAGTTTAGTTTTAGTTTGCAATTAAAAATAAAATAAAATAAAAATAGAGAAAATAGTTTTTAAAATCATTTTAAATGTTTGTTTTTTAGAAAAGAAAAAAAAAAATATATAAATATAAATAGCTAGAATAGTTTTTTTTAGTTTTGATTTTAATTTTTGAAAACTTTATAATAAACTAGTTTACATAGTTTTTGTTTTTTTTTAAAAATTGAAAAAAAATAATAAAAACAAACTGGTTTACACGGTTTGAGTGTTTTTAAGACATAGTTACAAACCGGTTTGTGATTTTGAAAATTAAAAATAAAATTCTGTTGCAAACCGGTTGAACCGGTTTGGAGTTTTTTTAAATTGAAAAAAACAAACAGCAACAAACCGGTTCAAACCGGTTTGCTTGCTGTTAAAAACCCAAAGGAGGGGAAATTTTCTCCCGTCTCCCCTGTACGCCTGAACCATTTCCCTTTTTCCCCTCTTTTCCTTCTCTTCCCTATCTTCTCACCCTTCTCCACCATCACCGACCCTTCCTTACCCTACCTTCCCCTTCTCCCTTTTCCTCTAATGATATTCCAGCCGGTGGTGGTGGTGGCTCTTCAGTCCGGCGACGGCGCACGGTGGATGACCGCCATTTCTTCCCCCGATTCTCTCCAGTTACGGTAAGTTCAGATCTTCTTCTTCTTCTTCTTTTTCCAATCCGATCTCTACTTCTTCTTTTTCCTCTTCTCATTTCAATTCTTCTTCTTCTTCTCCCAATCTGAAATCTTCTTCCTCTTCCTCCGATCTTCAGCATCTTCTTTTTTTTTTATTCCAATCTTCTTCCATTAATTCTGTAAAGAGAAATTAAAAAAAAATATATAAAAGAAAAAACTGAAAAAAAAACGAGTCCGATCTTCTATTTTACAGTATGATTTAGTTAGATTTCTTTGATGCATTCATAATTTTGTTCTTAATCTGTTTGATTTTCTGATTTCTTGATTTTCTGATTTAGTTAGATTTCTTTGATGTTCGTAATTCTGATCTTTGATTTTCTGATTTTCTGTTTCACTTTGATTCATTAGTTGTTTTTTTTTAATTTGATCCTGTTTTCATCTTTAGCATAGATCTAAGCTTGAATCTCTTGTTTACTGTTATTGTTTTCTTTTTCATTCGTTACTTATGCAATTCCGTTTATTAATTTCCTGTTTGAATAATTCTGTAATTTACTGTTGTTTTTAAATTCTGAATTTCCTGCATTTTTCCTTGGTAATATCCTGTTTGTTTTACTGTATACATTAGGTGATTTTCTGTTTTTTAGTTGTTTCCTTATTTCTTTCTTTATTTCCAGCTTTGATTTTCTGTTTTTTTTACTATTTCAAGTCATTTCAAATTGTTGCAATTGTTAATTTTCTGTTTTTATTCCTTGGTATTGCTTGTTTTTACATTCATTTCCAAGTTTAGTTTTAGTTTTGTTTTTACATTTTTCCTGTTTTCTTTTTATTCTTTTAACTATTGTTTCTGAAATTTTAATTTTTTTGTCTTTCATATTTCAGTTTGCTTTCATTTCAGTGTAAATTCATGTTTTGCTTAAGTTTCTTTTGATTTCATGTTGAGTGTAAATTTAGTTCATTTTCTTGTTTTTGTTCAGTAAACATTAGTATTAGTTAAGTAATTGTTAGTTAATTGTTTTCTAATTAGTTAATTGATTAGTAGATTTAATTAGAATCAGTTTTTCAATTGTAATTAGTCATTTAGATGTCTTTTATCATTTCTTTCATGTTCTAGCTCTTGTACTGCTCGTGTTCGTTTGATTTGTGCAGGATAGCACAGGACTGGAGCAGAAGCGATTACGTGACACGAAGTACGAAGAATAAAGCTTCTTTTTACTTTTTAGTTTAGATTTAGGAATTTAATTGGGTTTGTAAATATTGCACTTTACGCCCTCTGCGAAGGGTATTCATTTGTTGTAATAGTTAGTTGTTTTTACCTTTTCTTAACAATTTACATTTCAAATAATTTGGCAATAAAGAATAGTTTAGATTTGTGTACTTGAATACGAAATATTCCCGTTCCCTGAGTTCGACCCGGTCTCATCCACTAGTGAGAACCGGTTTTTATTATTTGATGTCTGGTTTTCACATGTTTTTCATATAAAAATCTTTTCAAAATTACAACGATTTAAAAGAAGACATCAGGGATCAGCTTCACTGGTGCTTTCCTCGTCAGAGTGATCTCGAGGGGACCCTTCCTCAGGGAGGTATGAGTCATCGAATGCATGATTAGACCGGTGAATGATGTCTTGGTGAAGAGGCACCTGGAAGTGCTGAAGGATATGGGTGATGAAGTACCCGAAAGGAAGAGAGTGGAAGGTCCGAAAATTGATTATGTTATTGAAAATGATACTGGACCAGTTGATGGGGAAGTTGCAGAAGATTGCATATAGGAGAAGGGAGATTTTGTTTGCCACGAAACCCTTGGAAGGAAACTTTGGAAAGACGTTGGATGAGAGGATGTGTGAGAGTATTAGAGCATGAGGTTTTAGATTGCTCGTATGCCATGGGAAATGGGTGCAACGAGTGGAGAGAAGGACTTTCTTAAACACAGTTCGATCTATCGGAACTATGTTAGGAAGCTCAATGCCATAGGAAGAAAGGTTTTGAATGCAGCCTAGTTGAGAGATATTGAAGGAGATGAGTTTTCCATGTACCATGGATGTAATGGTGGTGTGGTCACGGTCTACAGAGAGGTTGGTATAGAAAATTTTGATGAGATGAGGATAGTAGGTCATGGAGTTAGTTGTTCCTAAGATGGGAACAAAATCTTGAAGAGAGGTATGGAGGTCAAGGGATGTGAAAGCGTCGAAGTTTACTAGTTTGCCAGTTTGAATTGGCAAGGTGCTAATGTACTGAAAGTGGTGAATAAGGTCTTGGTAACGTAGATCTGCGGAGGTGATCACATTGGTGGAGGAGGAAGCCATTATCGAATGTCTTGAAAATAAAGCACTGGGAGAGAATGGAGCTTGAAACGAGAGAGAGTTTGTATGAGAATAGAGAATTTCGAATGGAATGGTGAGAGATGAACCAATTGATTAAATAGAAAGAAAAAAATAATTGTTGATATGAAATGAATGACATTGGAAGTGGGTGATTTTTAGATTTTAGTCAAATAAGGAAATCCGTGAGAAGTTAAGAGGCTTGTGAATGACAAATCAAATCAAGTTTGGAGGAAAGTGTATTATATTTGAGAAGAAGTCAAGGAGAACATGGTTTTGAATTATTCTTTTATGTAAGAAAGAATTGTTATGTGAGAGTTTTATCGAGTTGTGAGTTTGTGTCATGTATGGAGTGGCTTGATGTGTGATAAAGCCAAAAGAGTGAATTGTTCTATGGTTTTTAAAGAGAGGTGAAATAATGGCCTAATAAAAACAAATATCCTTTTATAAGATATTTTTACTTTATGGAGAGTATTCGTGAAGAGTGTGTTTGGAATAGGACAATATAGAGATGTGTGAGTGACATAAGATGAAGTTTTTGATAAATCTTGATTGGAGATAAAGATGTACAATATGAAAAAGGTCATGATTGCTAAAGACGATAATAGATGATATAGAAAAAAAATTTACGTGAAATGTAGCAACTATTCTATTGAAGATCGGCTAGCCTATTGTGAGAGAGAGAAGGAAAGAAGAAGATATTTTGATTAGACATAAAGTTGTTTTGAGAGAAACAAAGAGAAACTCGTGAAGAGAGAGAGAGAGAGAAAGTGAGAAATGATGGCCTACTAAAACAAGAAACAAGTGGGAGTTATTAAAATATAGTGCATGAGTTGAAGTGTAGAAGAGTATTATTCGTATGAGGGGTTTTCACAAGAGGACAAAAGGTGATGAAAGCATGTTATGAGATGAGTGATATGAAAGGGTGTCATAATTACTTGTAATTAAAGAAGGTAGTACTCATGGGTATGCGTGGAGGAGGATAGGACAAAGTGTGATTATTAATGTGTACTTGAAAGGTGACATAAAGAATGTGTTGTTATTCATAGAAGTTTTTGTTTGAGGAACAAGGTTTTTGGAGGAATTCGATAGAAGGAGTTCATAGTTTCTTTAGGAGAATAGTAAAGAAGTCAAAGTAATGAATGGAGATTCAAATCGTATGTGTGAGAGAAAGGTAACTAAAGTAACTATATAGTAAAGAGAAAGTCAAGTTATGAGAGACAATAATTGTGAAAGTCATGTAAAAGATGATATGACAAAAATGTACTTTGACAAAAAGTTTTAACTTTTAAGGCAGTATGTGGTATTCGAGACCCTTAGAAGTGATTCTATTTCAAAAAATGTAAAAGGAAGACACGATTATTAAATTTTTAAGGTTCTTTTAGTATCCTTATTAAGATGAATTTTGTAAATATTATGAACTCGAGTGAACTTAAGTTTTATATATCATTCAATTTACATATTCCTAGTTCTCTTCTTATTCTTATAAAATCTTCATTTTTTAAAGGTTTAGTAAAGATGTCTGCTAGTTGTTTATTGGTGGGTATAAATTCTAGTTTAATTATACTATTTAAGACTTGTTCTCTTAGGAAGTGATGTCTAATTTGAATGTGTTTAGTTCGAGAATGTAAAACAGGATTTTTGGAAAGGTTTATAGCACTTGTGTTATCACATAAAATAGTTGTATTTTCGAATTTTAAACCAAAATCTTTCAAAGTTTGTTTCATCCAGATGACTTGTGTACAGGCTAGGCTAGCAGCAATGTATTCGGCTTCAGTAGTTGATAAGGATACACAGTTTTGTTTCTTACTGAACCATGATACTAGTGAGTGCCCTAGCATGTGACATGTTCCACTTGTGCTTTTTCTGTCAGATTTACTTCCAGCAAAGTCAGCATCGCTGTATGAGATTAGATCAAATGTAGATGATTTTGAATAGAATAATCCAAAATCAACTGTGTCTTTTAAATATCTCATTATTCTTTTTACAGCTTTAAGATGTGATTCTTTTGGATTTGACTGAAATCTAGCACACAAGCAAACACTAAACATTATATCTGGACGGCTAGCAGTTAAATAAAGAAGTGATCCTATCATACCTCGGTATACCTTTGTATCAACAGACTTACCATCTTCATCTTTGTCCAACACAGTAGTAGTGCTCATAGGAGTAGATTTTGAAGCAGTTGAGTTCATGTTGAACCTCTTTAGAAGTTCACGAGCATACTTAGATTGATTGATGAAAACTCCATCCTTGGTTTGCTTGATATGCAGTCCAAGAAAGTAGGTGAGTTCTCCCATCATACTCATTTCGAATTCCTTCTGCATGGACTTAGAAAAATCTTCACAAAGAGTGCTGTTAGAAGATCCAAAGATGATGTCGTCGACATATATTTGAACAATTAGGGTATGATTATTCACTATTTTAACAAATAATGTAGAATCTGCTTTGCCAACAGAAAAACCAGTTTTTAATAAAAAAGTTTTAAACCTATCATACCAAGCACGAGGTGCTTGTTTTAAACCATATAAAGCACGTTTGAGTTTAAAAACATGATCTGGGTATTTTTCATTTT
The DNA here is from genome assembly GCF_984573655.1 of Nuphar pumila. Lineage (NCBI taxonomy): Eukaryota > Viridiplantae > Streptophyta > Magnoliopsida > Nymphaeales > Nymphaeaceae > Nuphar > Nuphar pumila. The sequence goes on from NC_143256.1 coordinate 39,938,191, forward strand.
CAAATCCTGGAGGTTGTTTTACATAAACTTCTTCATTTATAAAACCATTTAAGAAAAGCACTTTTAACATCCATTTGATATAATTTGAAATCCATATAGCTTGCATATGCTAAGAGCATTCTAATAGATTCAAGTCTAGCAACAGGAGCAAATGTTTCATCAAAATCAATACCTTCCTCCTGGTTGTATCCTTGAGCTACTAGTCTGGCCTTGTTTCTTATAACATTACCTGTTTCGTCTAGCTTGTTTCTGAAGATCCATCTTGTCCCAATGATTGGATGATCCTTTGGTCTAGGTACAAGATCCCAAACGTCATTTCTTTGGAATTGATTCAGTTCTTCAGTCATGGCTAGCATCCAGAACTCATCAATGATGGCTTCATCAATCTTCTTTGGTTCAAGTTGAGAAATGAATGCCATGTTTGCAATTCGTTCTAGCTGAGCTCTAGTTTGAACCCCCTTGGTTAGATCTACCAAAATCTGGTTTTGAGGATGATCTTTGATATCGACAAAGGTTCTTTGCTGATCATCTTCATTAGACTTAGCTGTGTTATCTAAAAGTAAATCTGTACTTTCAACATCATCATTAGTTTGTATATGAACAGATTGATCAATAGATTCAAAAAAACTAACATGCATAGATTCTTCAATAGTATTATGACTCTTATTGAAAACTCTGTATGCTTTACTATGACTTGAATATCCTAAGAGTATGCCTTCAACAGATTTAGCATCAAACTTATCCAGGCTATCTTTTGTGTTTAGGATAAAGCATTTACATCCAAAGACTTTGAAATAGTCTATTCTTGGAGTTCTGTCATAGAACAGTTCATAGGGAGTTTTATTTAATAAGGGTCTAATGAGAACTCTATTTGTTATGTAGCATGCAGTATTAACAGCTTCTGCCCAAAAAGATTTTGCAAGATTATTGTGTTGGAGCATAGTCCTGGCAGATTCCTGAAGGGTTATATTCTTTCTTTCTACTACACCATTTTGAGGTGCAGCTCTAGGAAAGGCAAAGTTATGAGAAATACCATGCAAGTTACAAAAATTTTCAAAGAGTTCATTTTCAAATTCTCCTCCATGGTCACTACGGATTTTAACAATAGAACAAGATTTTTCGTTTTGTAATTTTTTACATAAGATTTCAAACTAACAAAACGTCTCACTTTTGTTTTTCAAAAATATTACCCAAGTAAATCTTGAGTAATCATCTACAATGACAAAAGCATATCTATTATGATTAAGGCTAGCTACCCTAGAAGGACCAAAAAGGTCCAGGTGGAGAAGCTCTAAAGGTCTTTTACTTGAAATGACATTTTTTGATTTGAAAGAAGATTTTGACAATTTTCCTAATTGACATGCATCACAAAAATAATCTTTTTTAAAAGATATGTTGGGTAACCCACGTATTAACTTATCTTTAGCTAGTTTAGACATGTATTTAGAATTGACATGGCCCATTCTCATGTGCCATAGATGTTGAGTGTCATTATTAGCTATGAGGCAATGTTCTGAGATGTTTTCTAGGTATAGTTCATATATATTATTCTTTCTTATACCTTTTAAGATGATGTTTTCATTGGTGTCAGCTATGAGGCATGCATCATGATTAAAGCTAACATTATAACCTGTGTCACACATTTGACTGATACTTAGTAGGTTATGTTTTAAGCCTTTAACAAGGAGAACGTCTTTGATAAGAGGTTTATCTATGTTACCAATATTTCCAATACCAATTATCAAACCTTTGTTGTTGTCTCCAAAGGTGACGGTTCCTCCTTCTTTATGATGAAGAACAACAAAAAGGTCTGGATGTCCTGTCATGTGCTTTGAACATCCACTATCTAGTATCCATCTGTTCTTCTTCTTTGGAGCCTGCAAAATATTACGTAAATCTCCTATTTGGTACCCAATCGGGTCCTTTTTTGTTAGACTTTGGAACCCATATCCATTTGGATTTGTCTATCTCTTTAGAAGAGTTAAAAAGATTATCATTATAATACTCCTTATTTGGTTCAGATGAATTTTTCACAAACGTGGTCTTTTGATTCATACAAGAAGGTTTTTTGAAATGAGAATAGCCAATACCATTCTTGTAAAAAGAGACCTTCTGAGAGGATAAGAGTTTATCCAAGTTCTCTTTACCTTTAGTAAACTTGAAAACCGTTTTCATGAGGTTCTCAGTTTTACTTTTTAGCTCTGAAATTTCTACTTGCATATTTTTAGTTTTGGAGCTAGTAGAAGAAATTTAAGACATAAGCATAAGATTTTTCTTTTTCAACTCAGAATTTTCACTGCTGAGTTTTTCATTCTCTTGGGAAAGCTTTAAATTTTCAGATTTTAAAACTTTATTTTTGAAACTCAATTTTCTAGATTCTTCAAATAGTTCTTGAAACGCATCTAGAAGTTCTTCAAAGGAAAAATCAGAGATTTCACTTACCGAACTTTCGTTTGCCATGAAGCACATATTTGCAGTTTCAGCTTCATCATCACTTGACCCTTCACTAGTGGATGGTTCTGAATCATCCCATTGAGCATGCAGAGCCTTTTTCTTGAAGAACCTCTTTTTTGGTTCCTCAACTTTGGGCTTTCTTTTGAGAAGGGGACAGTCACGTTTTAAGTGGCCTGGCTTATTACACTGAAAGCACATGGGATCTTCTTTAAGATCTTTTCTTTCCTTGTGCCTGTTTGGAAGCCGGTTCCTTCTCATGAAGCGCTGGAATTTTCTGGTAAGTAGCGCAATTTCTGATTCTTTATCTGAGTCTTCATTCTCAGATAGGGCTGGGAAAGCTAGAGTTTTCTTTACTGGTTGCTCTTCTTCCCTTCTTTATTTCATGTGGACTTCATAGGCCATAAGATTGCCTATTAAGTCGTCCAATGTAAGCTTAGATAAATCTTAAGCTTCTTCAATAGCAGTAGTCTTTTTCTCCCAATCAGTTGTGAGAGATCTCAAGATTTTCTTCACCTTTTCAGTCTGGGAATATGTTACACCCAGAGATTTCAGATCATTGGTGATGTTGGTGAATCTGGTAAACATCTCTGTGATGGGTTCATCTTTGTTCATTTTGAACAACTCATATTTTCTAACAAGAGATGAGATTTTGGCTTCTTTTACTTTGTTGGTTCCTTCATGAATAACCTCCAAAGAATGCCAAATGTCATATGCAGATTCACATATAGATATTCTGTTGAATTCATTCTGATCAATGGCACAATATAAGGCATTCATAGCCTTTGCATTTAGGTTTGCCATTTTCTTTTCTTCATCAGACCATAAGTTATAGTCTGCGGATGGAGATGTGTATGGATGCTCAACAATTTTCCATACAGCAAAGTCTATGGATTTGAGAAAGATAGTCATTCTGCACTTCCAATATCCATAGTTGGAGCCATTGAAGAAAGGAGGACAAGATGCGTGTTGACCTTCAATATCACGAGCATAAGAGGTAGATGCCATTTGTGCTGGAAGACTTGTTACGTCTAAGCCAATAAACCTGCTCTGATACCAAATGAAATTCTACTAGAGGGGGGGTGAATAGTGAAATATGATAATGATCGAAAAAATAAAATAATTAAGCAATTAGGCATAACACATAAAACACAGAATTTATACTGGTTCGGTCAGTATCCAGACCTACATCCAGTCCCCAAGCAAACCACTTGAGCTTTCCACTATAACATCCGAGTCACCGGATAAATAGTACAACACCCTCTTCCCAAGAGGTCTTCTTCTCTCAACAGAGAAGGGGCACACCCTCTTCCCAAGAGGTCTTCTTCTTTAAACAAAGAAGGAAAACAGTGAATAACAGAGTTACAATACTTCCTATAGAACCTTCAAAATGATATGAATGCACGAATGAAGGATTCTCAGAATGTTCTGTTTGTCACTCAGAGGATACTCTTTGTCAAAGAGCTGGACTTGACTTTTTCTCTTTTTTTTCTTCCCTTTTTCTCTTTCTTTTTCAAGGCACTCTTTTCAAATATCGAATAGAAATTTTTCTCGTTGTAAGCTCACACATCTATTCCATTCCATTGTTTGAATAGTTTATTTGAGTGTGTTTATATAGCTTTTAAAAAGTAGTCGTTACATTTTTGGAATTGTAACTTTTTGAAATGTGAAATGTTATGTCATTTCAAAAAATATCTTTTATATAAATTCGAGAATACCTTTTTCCATAAAAGTAGAATAGAGGGTACACTAGTCGTTGTAATATTTTAGGTAATACATATTTTATGTAAAAAGTCTATTTCTTACAATAGTACATTGAACGTTGGGTTGTAGTTTTGTCTTTATTCTAATTAATGATTTGAGGTACATTAGTACTTCTTTGCTTTAAATGAGTGTAAGTACAATGAGTGCTTTGAGATATTTATTTGTACATAGTCATGTCAAGTGTTTTCTTTATGTTGTGTATTTCAAAGTCTCCAGAGAGAATGAGGACCAAAAGAAGGTCGACATTCTTTGAGAAGGATATTAACAAGGATTTGTTACAGGAGGCATTTAATGCTTTGTAAAGAGAATGATGACTTCAAGTAAGTCGACATTCTATGGTTATGAAAAAAAGTAACTAGAGTCCTTTCAAAAACATATTTTATTTGTTTTTCTTTTGTGTAGCCGATTTATGTTTTTGTCTTCTTCTTATATTAAAAAACATTTCTTTAAAGAAGATAACAAAAGTCTTGTTAAAACATATTTTATTTGTTTTTCTTTCTTGTCGATTTTATGTTTTTATCTTCTTCTTATATTAAAAATATTTCTAGAGTCTTTTCAAAAACATATTATATTTGTTTTCTCCATGTAGCCGATTTTATGTTTTTGTCTTTTTCCTACATTCCTTTTCATGTTGTCTTGTATATAGTGTAAGGTACAATTATTACATGACAAAATGTCTTTTTCATAAAAGGTTGTAAGAAGGTACAATTATTATATGACAAAATATCTTTTTCATAAAAGGTTGTAAGAAGGTACAATTATTGGTTTTCAAAAATGAGCTTTTTGAAACTATCGTATAGTTTTATGATATAGTGTTTATGAATGAGTATGTAATCTGCAATATGCAAGTTCCTGAAGGTTCTGTTACATATGACTCTAAAGAAGAAAAAAGTCTTCAACTTGAGATAGCCGATCTCTTCATTTGAACTTTAGGAATGCATGGCTCATCAAGCTTTTTCTTCAAGGAGTATGATTGCACCATAGTTGTACTTGAACAGGAAGTCTCCATCCTTATTGGGTGAGATATCCTTGCATCAAATACTCGTTATATTTAAGGCAAAACATATTCAGTCATAATATAACATTTTTCAAGATGACATATTATCATATCATATAAAATCAAATGAGACAGTGTATCATATTATGTGACATCAAAACTGAATTTCTCAACATTCTCCCCCTTTTTGATGATGACAAAATATGCTCCCCCTGTCAAAAAGACATTATGCATAGAAATAATAATATGATAAAAAATTTAAAAAATGTTTTAAAGAAGAGTATTTCTCCAATAATGGAGACAGGTTTTCTCCCCCTTTGTCATGGACAAAAAGAAAGGGATCAGAGAAAAAGAGTTATTACAGACCAAATATTACAGTCCAAAAGTAAAAAAAATTATTACAGATAAAAAAAATGAGTTTATCATAGACAAAGAGTTTTAGTCAGAGTCAGTGGGATTGAGCTTGCGGCGGCGGCGACTTGAATCTTGGCCCATTGTCAAGGAGTCAAAGGCCTGTTGAAGAGAGGCTTGATTCCTGAGAAGTAGAGCCTGTGTATTTTGGATGTCGACGAGGGTAGAGAAGATGTCGTGGTCAGAGCTTGCTGGGGGATCAGTTTCACTGGTGCTTTCCTCGTCAGAGTGATCTCGAGGGGACCCTTCCTCAGAGAGGTATGAGTCATCGAATGCATGATTAGACCGGTGAATGATGTCTTGGTGAAGAGGCACCTGGAAGTGCTGAAGGATATGGGTGATGAAGTACCCGAAAGGAAGAGAGTGGAAGGTCCGAAAATTGATTATGTTATTGAAAATGATACTGGACCAGTTGATGGGGAAGTTGCAGAAGATTGCATATAGGAGAAGGGAGATTTTGTTTGCCACGAAACCTTTGGAAGGAAACTTTGAAAAGACGTTGGATGAGAGGATGTGTGAGAGTATTAGAGCATGAGGTTTTAGATTGCTCGTATGCCATGGGAAATGGGTGCAACAAGTGGAGAGAAGGACTTTCTTAAACACAGTTCGATCTATCGGAACTATGTTAGGAAGCTCAATGCCATAGGAAGAAAGGTTTTGAATGCAGCCTAGTTGAGAGATATTGAAGGAGATGAGTTTTCCATGTACCATGGATGTAATGGTGGTGTGGTCACTGTCTACAGAGAGGTTGGTATAGAAAATTTTGATGAGATGAGGATAGTAGGTCATGGAGTTAGTTGTTCCTAAGATGGGAACAAAATCTTGAAGAGAGGTATGGAGGTCAAGGGATGTGAAAGCGTCGAAATTTACTAGTTTGCCAGTTTGAATTGGCAAGGTGCTAATGTACAGAAAGTGGTGAATAAGGTCTGGGTAACGTAGATCTGCGGAGGTGATCACATTGGTGGAGGAGGAAGCCATTATCGAATGTCTTGAAAATAAAGCACTGGGAGAGAATGGAGCTTGAAACGAGAGAGAGTTTGTATGAGAATAGAGAATTTCGAATGGAATGGTGAGAGATGAACCAATTGATTAAATAGAAAGAAGAAAATAATTGTTGATATGAAATGAATGACATTGGAAGTGGGTGATTTTTAGATTTTAGTCAAATAAGGAAATCCGTGAGAAGTAAGTTAAGAGGCTTGTGAATGACAAATCAAATCAAGTTTGGAGGAAAGTGTATTATATTTGAGAAGAAGTCAAGGAGAACATGGTTTTGAATTATTCTTTTATGTAAGAAAGAATTGTTATGTGAGAGTTTTATCGAGTTGTGAGTTTGTGTCATGTATGGAGTGGCTTGATGTGTGATAAAGCCAAAAGAGTGAATTGTTCTATGGTTTTTAAAGAGAGGTGAAATAATGGCCTAATAAAAACAAATATCCTTTTATAAGATATTTTTACTCTATGGAGAGTATTCGTGAAGAGTGTGTTTGGAATAGGACAATATAGAGATGTGTGAGTGACATAAGATGAAGTTTTTGATAAATCTTGATTGGAGATAAAGATGTACAATATGAAAAAGGTCATGATTGCTAAAGACGATAATAGATGATATAGAAAAAAAATTTACGTGAAATGTAGCAACTATTCTATTGAAGATCGGCAAGCCTATTGTGAGAGAGAGAAGGAAAGAAGAAGATATTTTGATTAGACATAAAGTTGTTTTGAGAGAAACAAAGAGAAACTCGTGAAGAGAGAGAGAGAGAGAGAAAGTGAGAAATGATGGCCTACTAAAACAAGAAACAAGTGGGAGTTATTAAAATATAGTGCATGAGTTGAAGTGTAGAAGAGTATTATTCGTATGAGGGGTTTTCACAAGAGGACAAAAGGTGATGAAAGCATGTTATGAGATGAGTGATATGAAAGGGTGTCATAATTACTTGTAATTAAAGAAGGTAGTACTCATGGGTATGCGTGGAGGAGGATAGGACAAAGTGTGATTATTAATGTGTACTTGAAAGGTGACATAAAGAATGTGTTGTTATTCATAAAAGTTTTAGTTTGAGGAACAAGGTTTTTGGAGGAATTCGATTGAAGGAGTTCATAGTTTCTTTAGGAGAATAGTAAAGAAGTCAAAGTAATGAATGGAGATTCAAATCGTATGTGTGAGAGAAAGGTAACTAAAGTAACTATATAGTAAAGAGAAAGTCAAGTTATGAGAGACAATAATTGTGAAAGTCATGTAAAAGATGATATGACAAAAATGTACTTTGACATAAAGTTTTAACTTTTAAGGCAGTATGTGGTATTCGAGACCCTTAGAAGTGATTCTATTTCAAAAAATGTAAAAGGAAGACACGATTATTAAATTTTTAAGGTTCTTTTAGTATCCTTATTAAGATGAATTTTGTAAATATTATGAACTCGAGTGAACTTAAGTTTTATATATCATTCAATTTACATATTCCTAGTTCTCTTCTTATTCTTATAAAATCTTCATTTTTTAAAGGTTTAGTAAAGATGTCTGCTAGCTGTTTATTGGTGGGTATAAATTCTAGTTTAATTATACTATTTAAGACTTGTTCTCTTAGGAAGTGATGTCTAATTTGAATGTGTTTAGTTCGAGAATATAAAACAGGATTTTTGGAAAGGTTTATAGCACTTGTGTTATCACATAAAATAGTTGTATTTTCGAATTTTAAACCAAAATCTTTCAAAGTTTGTTTCATTCAGATGACTTGTGTACAGGCTAGGCTAGCAGAAATGTATTCGGCTTCAGTAGTTGATAAGGATACACAGTTTTGTTTCTTACTGAACCATGATACTAGTGAGTGCCCTAGCATGTGACATGTTCCACTTGTGCTTTTTCTGTCAGATTTACTTCCAGCAAAGTCAGCATCGCTGTATGAGATTAGATCAAATGTAGAGGATTTTGAATAGAATAATCCAAAATCAACTGTGTCTTTTAAATATCTCATTATTCTTTTTACAGCTTTAAGATGTGATTCTTTTGGATTTGACTGAAATCTAGCACACAAGCAAACACTAAACATTATATCTGGACGGCTAGCAGTTAAATAAAGAAGTGATCCTATCATACCTCGGTATACCTTTGTATCAACAGACTTACCATCTTCATCTTTGTCCAACACAGTAGTAGTGCTCATAGGAGTAGATTTTGAAGCAGTTGAGTTCATGTTGAACCTCTTTAGAAGTTCACGAGCATACTTAGATTGATTGATGAAAACTCCATCCTTGGTTTGCTTGATATGCAGTTCAAGAAAGTAGGTGAGTTCTCCCATCATACTCATTTCGAATTCCTTCTGCATGGACTTAGAAAAATCTTCACAAAGAGTGCTGTTAGAAGATCCAAAGATGATGTCGTCGACATATATTTGAACAATTAGGGTATGATTATTCACTATTTTAACAAATAATGTAGAATCTGCTTTGCCAACAGAAAAACCAGTTTTTAATAAAAAAGTTTTAAGCCTATCATACCAAGCACGAGGTGCTTGTTTTAAACCATATAAAGCACGTTTGAGTTTAAAAACATGATCTGAGTATTTTTCATTTTCAAATCTTGGAGGTTGTTTTACATAAACTTCTTCATTTATAAAACCATTTAAGAAAGCACTTTTAACATCCATTTGATATAATTTGAAATCCATATAGCTTGCATATGCTAAGAGCATTCTAATAGATTCAAGTCTAGCAACAGGAGCAAATGTTTCATCAAAATCAATACCTTCCTCATGGTTGTATCCTTGAGCTACTAGTCTGGCCTTGTTTCTTATAACATTACCTGTTTCGTCTAGCTTGTTTCTGAAGATCCATCTTGTCCCAATGATTGGATGATCGTTTGGTCTAGGTACAACATCCCAAACGTCATTTTTTTGGAATTGATTCAGTTCTTCAGTCATGGCTAGCATCCATAACTCATCAATGATGGCTTCATCAATCTTCTTTGGTTCAAGTTGAGAAATGAATGCCATGTTTGCAATTCGTTCTAGCTGAGCTCTAGTTTGAACCTCCTTGGTTAGATCTCCCAAAATCTGCTTTTGAGGATGATCTTTGATATCGACAAAGGTTCTTTGCTGATCATCTTCATTAGACTTAGCTGTGTTATCTAAAAGTAAATCTGTACTTTCAACATCATCATCATTAGTTTGTATATGAACAGATTGATCAATAGATTCAAAAAAACTAACATGCATAGATTCTTCAATAGTATTATGACTCTTATTGAAAACTCAGTATGCTTTACTATGACTTGAATATCCTAAGAATATGCCTTCAACAGATTTAGCATCAAACTTATCCAGGCTATCTTTTGTGTTTAGGATAAAGCATTTACATCCAAAGACTTTGAAATAGTCTATTCTTGGAGTTCTGTCATAGAACAGTTCATAGGGAGTTTTATTTAATAAGGGTCTAATGAGAACTCTATTTGTTATGTAGCATGCAGTATTAACAGCTTCTGCCCAAAAAGATTTTGCAAGATTAATGTGTTGGAGCATAGTCCTGGCAGATTCCTGAAGGGTTCTATTCTTTCTTTCTACTACACCATTTTGAGGTGCAGCTCTAGGAAAGGCAAAGTTATGAGAAATACCATGCAAGTTACAAAAATTTTCAAAGAGTTCATTTTCAAATTCTCCTCCATGGTCACTACGGATTTTAACAATAGAACAAGATTTTTCGTTTTGTAATTTTTTACATAAGATTTCAAACTGACAAAACGTCTCACTTTTGTTTTTCAAAAATATTACCCAAGTAAATCTTGAGTAATCATCTACAATGACAAAAGCATATCTATTATGATTAAGGCTAGCTACCCTAGAAGGACCAAAAAGGTCCAGGTGGAGAAGCTCTAAAGGTCTTTTACTTGAAATGACATTTTTTGATTTGAAAGAAGATTTTGACAATTTTCCTAATTGACATGCATCACAAAAATAATCCTTTTTAAAAGATATGTTGGGTAACCCACGTATTAACTTATCTTTAGCTAGTTTAGACATGTATTTAGAATTGACATGGCCCATTCTCATGTGCCATAGATGTTGAGTGTCATTATTAGCTATGAGGCAATGTTCTGAGATGTTTTCTAGGTATAGTTCATATATATTATTCTTTCTTATACCTTTTAAGATGATGTTTTCATTGGTGTTAGCTATGAGGCATGCATCATGATTAAAGCTAACATTATAACCTGTGTCACACATTTGACTGATACTTAGTAGGTTATGTTTTAAGCCTTTAACAAGGAGAACGTCTTTGATAAGAGGTTTATCTATGTTACCAATTATCAAACCTTTGTTGTTGTCTCCAAAGGTGACGGTTCCTCCTTCTTTATGATGAAGAACAACAAAAAGGTCTGGATGTCCTGTCATGTGCTTTGAACATCCACTATCTAGTATCCATCTGTTCTTCTTCTTTGGAGCCTGCAAAATATTACGTAAATCTCCTTTTTGGTACCCAATCGGGTCCTTTTTTGTTTGACTTTGGAACCCATATCCATTTGGATTTGGGTTTGTCTATCTCTTTAGAGGAGTTAAAAAGATTATCATTATAATACTCCTTATTTGGTTCAGATGATTTTTTCACAAACGTGGTCTTTTGATTCATACAAGAAGGTTTTTTGAAATGAGAATAGCCAATACCATTCTTGTTAAAAGAGACCTTTTGAGAGGATAAGAGTTTATCCAAGTTCTCTATACCTTTAGTAAACTTGAAAACCGTTTTCATGATGTTCTCAGTTTTACTTTTTAGCTCTGAAATTTCTACTTGCATATTTTTAGTTTTGGAGCTAGTAGAAGAAATTTAAGACATAAGCATAAGATTTTTCTTTTTCAACTCAGAATTTTCACTGCTGAGTTTTTCATTCTCTTGGGAAAGCTTTAAATTTTCAGATTTTAAAACTTTATTTTTGAAACTCAATTTTCTAGATTCTTCAAATAGTTCTTGAAACGCATCTAGAAGTTCTTCAAAGAAAAAATCAGAGATTTCACTTACCGAACTTTCGTTTGCCATGAAGCACATATTTGCAGTTTCAGCTTCATCATCACTTGACCCTTCACTAGTGGATGGTTCTGAATCATCCCATTGAGCATGCAGAGCCTTTTTCTTGAAGAACCTCTTTTTTGGTTCCTCAACTTTGGGCTTTCTTTTGAGAAGGGGACAGTCACGTTTTAAGTGGCCTGGCTTATTACACTGAAAGCACATGGGATCTTCTTTAAGATCTTTTCTTTCCTTGTGCCTGTTTGGAAGCCGGTTCCTTCTCATGAAGCGCTGGAATTTTCTGGTAAGTAGCGCAATTTCTGATTCTTTATCTGAGTCTTCATTCTCAGATAGGGCTGGGAAAGCTAGAGTTTTCTTTACTGGTTGCTCTTCTTCCCTTCTTTATTTCATGTGGACTTCATAGGCCATAAGATTGCCTATTAAGTCGTCCAATGTAAGCTTAGATAAATCTTAAGCTTCTTCAATAGCAGTAGTCTTTTTCTCCCAATCAGTTGTGAGAGATCTCAAGATTTTCTTCACCTTTTCAGTCTGGGAATATGTTACACCCAGAGATTTCAGATCATTGGTGATGTTGGTGAATCTGGTAAACATCTCTGTGATGGGTTCATCTTTGTTCATTTTGAACAACTCATATTTTCTAACAAGAGATGAGATTTTGGCTTCTTTTACTTTGTTGGTTCCTTCATGAATAACCTCCAAAGAATGCCAAATGTCATGTGCAGATTCACATATAGATATTCTGTTGAATTCATTCTGATCAATGGCACAATATAAGGCATTCATAGCCTTTGCATTTAGGTTTGCCATTTTCTTTTCTTCATCAGACCATAAGTTATAGTCTGCGGATGAAGATGTGTATGGATGCTCAACAATTTTCCATACAGCAAAGTCTATGGATTTGAGAAAGATAGTCATTCTGCACTTCCAATATCCATAGTTGGAGCCATTGAAGAAAGGAGGACGAGATGCGTGTTGACCTTCAATATCACGAGCATAAGAGGTAGATGCCATTTGTGCTGGAAGACTTGTTACGTCGAAGCCAGCAAACCTGCTCTGATACCAAATGAAATTCCACTAGAGGGGGTGAATAGTGAAATATGATAATGATCGATAAAATAAAATAATTAAGCAATAAGGCACAACACATAAAACACAGAATTTATACTGGTTCGGTCAGTATCCAGACCTACATCCAGTCCCCAAGCAAACCACTTGAGCTTTCCACTATAACATCCGAGTCACCGGATAAATAGTACAACACCCTCTTCCCAAGAGGTCTTCTTCTCTCAACAGAGAAGGGGCACACCCTCTTCCCAAGAGGTTTTCTTCTTTAAACAAAGAAGGAAAACAGTGAATAACAGAGTTACAATACTTCCTATAGAACCTTCAAAATGATATGAATGCACGAATGAAGGATTCTCAGAATGTTCTATTTGTCACTCAGAGGATACTCTTTGTCAAAGAGCTGGACTTGACTTTTTCTCTTTTCTTTCTTCCCTTTTTCTCTTTCTTTTTCAAGGCTCTCTTTTCAAATATCGAATAGAAATTTTTCTCGTTGTAAGCTCACACGTCTATTCCATTCCATTGTTTGAATAGTTTATTTGAGTGTGTTTATATAGCTTTTAAAAAGTAGTCGTTACATTTTTGGAATTGTAACTTTTTGAAATGTGAAATGTTATGTCATTTCAAAAAATATCTTTTAGATAAATTCGAGAATACCTTTTTCCATAAAAGTAGAATAGAGGGTACACTAGTCGTTGTAGTATTTTAGGTAATACATATTTTATGTAAAAAGTCTATTTCTTACAATAGTACATTGAACGTTGGGTTGTAGTTTTGTCTTTATTCTAATTTATGATTTGAGGTACATTAGTACTTCTTTGCTTTAAATGAGTGTAAGTACAATGAGTGCTTTGAGATATTTATTTGTACATAGTCATGTCAAGTGTTTTCTTTATGTTGTGTATTTCAAAGTCTCCAGAGAGAATGAGGACCAAAAGAAGGTCGACATTCTTTGAGAAGGATATTAACAAGGATTTGTTACAGGAGGCATTTAATGCTTTGTAAAGAGAATGATGACTTCAAGTAAGTCGACATTCTATGGTTATGAAAAAAAGTAACTAGAGTCCTTTCAAAAACATATTTTATTTGTTTTTCTTTTGTGTAGCCGATTTATGTTTTTGTCTTCTTCTTATATTAAAAAACATTTCTTTAAAGAAGATAACTAAAGTCTTGTTAAAACATATTTTATTTGTTTTTCTTTTGTAGTCGATTTTATGTTTTTATCTTCTTCTTATATTAAAAATATTTCTAGAGTCTTTTCAAAAACATATTATATTTGTTTTCTCCATGTAGCCGATTTTATGTTTTTGTCTTTTTCCTACATTCCTTTTCATGTTGTCTTGTATATAGTGTAAGGTACAATTATTACATGACAAAATGTCTTTTTTATAAAAGGTTGTAAGAAGGTACAATTATTATATGACAAAATATCTTTTTCATAAAAGGTTGTAAGAAGGTACAATTATTGGTTTTCAAAAATGAGCTTTTTGAAACTATCGTATACTTTTATGATATAGTGTTTATGAATGAGTATGTAATATGCAATATGCAAGTTCCTGAAGGTTCTGTTACATATGACTCTAAAGAAGAAAAAAGTCTTCAACTTGAGATAGCCGATCTCTTCATTTGAACTTTAGGAATGCATGGCTCATCAAGCTTTTTCTTCAAGGAGTATGATTGCACCATAGTTGTACTTGAACAGGAAGTCTCCATCCTTATTGGGTGAGATATCCTTGCATCAAATACTCGTTAGATTTAAGGCAAAACATATTCAGTCATAATATAACATTTTTCAAGATGACATATTATCATATCATATAAAATCAAATGAGACAGTGTATCATATTATGTGACATCAAAACCGAATTTCTCAACAGGTTCACCGCTTCCTATATGAAGAGGCATTGAGAAGGGGGAAAGGGGGAGGTCTCTTGGACCACAACACCATCCACCATTCACCACGAATCGTATCTTCACCGATCGATCATCTTCCATTTCTTCCCGAGCCTGCTTCCATCTTCTAAGAACCCTGCGAGCAAGCCACTCTTCTGGTTCGAGAGCCATGGATTCCCATCGCAGAAGGAAAGGACTCCATTCGGCTAGAATCTCTGCAGCATTGCGGATCAACTTTTTTTTTTTTTTTTGTATCGACTTCCTCCTTCCTTCCTAAGTTTTCTCCTTTGCAAGAAGCTGTGCGAAAGGAGCATCACTTTGCAGCAGTAGGGGTGTTGAGAAACTATGTTTTGATGATACATGATAAATATGATATGCTTTCATGATGCATATATATGATACATGATAAATACATGATATACTTTCATGAGATATGATAAATATGATATGCTTTCATATGTGAAACTGAATATGCTATATTATGACTGGATATGATGTGCTATGTATTTAACGAGTATTTGATGCAAGGTTATTTCACTTAAGAAGAGTGAAGACAACTTGATCAAGTGCAACTATTTGATGCAATCATACTACTTTGAAGAAAAAGCTTGATGGGCCATACATTCATAAAGATTATCCAAGAAGATCGGCTACCTCAAGATGAAGATTTTTTTCTTCTTTAGAGTCATATGTAACAGAACCTTCAGAAGCATGCATATTTCATATTAGACTATATGCTTTGAAATCATACAAGTCATTTATTTACAAAAAGTTAAGCTTTCATAAAAGGATACGTTATGTATATTGTAGCATTTAAAAAACACCTTTTTTGAAAAAAATCATTGTACTTCCTACAAGCATTTATGAAAAAGACATTTTGACAAGATATAATAGCTCATGATTTCAAAAGCATTAATTGTACTTTCTTACAAGCATTTATGAAAAAGACATTTTGACAAGATATAGCTCATGATTTCAAAAGCATTAATTGTACCTTCTAAAATGCATTTATGAAAAAGACAACTTGAAAAGATATAAAAGCTAATGATTTCAAATATGAAAGAAAATGACAAAATGAATTAATTCATAATACACAAACATTTACGTAAGAAATTTTGGTTCATAATACATAAGCATTTATGTAAGAAAAGACAAATTGTGAAAAGATGTATTGGTTCATAATACATAAGTATTTATGAAGAAAAGACAAAATGTGAAAAGATGTATTGGTTCATAATACATAAGCATTTATGAAGAAAAGACAAAATGTGAAAAAATGTATTGGTTCATAATACATAAGCATTTATGAAGAAAAGACAAAATGTGAAAAGACGTATTGGTTCATAATACATAAGCATTTATGAAGAAAAGACAAAATGTGAAAAGATGTATTGGTTCATAATACATAAGCATTTATGTAAGAAAAGACAAAATGTGAAAATATGTATTGGTTCATAATACATAAGCATTTATGTAAGAAAAGACAAAATGCATTAGTTCATAATACACAAATATTTACGTAAGAAATTTTGGTTCATAATACACAAACATTTATATAAGAAAAGACAAATTATGAAAAGATAATACACAAACATTTATTTGAGAAATGACTATTTGTAATATAAGTATTACTCAAGCATTTAGTGTACTTCACAACCATTCATCTTGAATTGACAATTTGAGAAAACAAATATTATTTTATATACAAGACAATTGTGTTTGAAAAAAACTTTATTTATTTTAAAATCCACATTCAAGAATGTCGACTTACTTAAAGTCATCATTCTTTCTGTAAGCATTAAATGCCTCCTCAAAAAACTTGTTTAGAAATGACTATCTTAATCTCACTCAAGAATGTCGACTTGCTTAAAGTCTTCATTCTCTGTATAGACATTAAGTAGCACATCATAAAGTATTTTGAGATTTGACCATTCACAAATTAAAGGACTCAAAGCATTTATTGTACTTACACCCATTTAAGTAAAGAAGTGACAATTTCTAAATAAAATACTAAAGTACTACAAATCATTAACGTGAACAAAGACAAAACTACATGATAGCTTATAATCCAACGTTCAATGTACTATAAGTCATTTATTATGAGAAATAGACTTTTTACATAAAATATATCATACTTAAAATACTACAACGACTAGTGTACCCCACACACTACTTTTTTAGAAAGAAGACTTTTTTTGTAAAACCATAAAGTGTTGTTTGAAATGACTTGACATCTCACATCCCAAAAAGACCATCATTTCAAAAAGCCAACGACTATTTTTTTTAGGCTATATAAACACAATCAAATAATTTATACGATATGGACATGTGAGCTTACAACGAGAAAAATTCATATTTGATATTTGAAAGAGAGCCTTGAAAAAGAAAAAGAAAAGAAAGAGAAAAAGTCAAGAATAGCTCTTTGACAAAGAGTATTGTCTGAGTGAAAAGAACAGAACATTCTGAGAATCCATCATTCGTGCATTCATATCATTCTGAAGGTTCTATAGGAAGTATTGTATCTTTCTGTTATTCAATGTTTTCCTTCTTTGTTGAAAGAAGTAGACCTCTGAGAAAGAGGGTGTTGTCCTTCTCTGTTGAGAGAATAAGACCTCTGTGAAAGAGGGAGTTCCCCTTCTCTGTTGAGAGAAGAAGACCTCTCTGAAAGAGGATGTTCCCCTTCTCTGTTGAGAGAAGAAGACCTCTGTGGAAGAGGGTGTGCCTCTTCTCTGTTGAGAGAAGAAGACCTCTGAGGAAGAGGGTGTTGTACTATTTATCCGGTAACTCGGATGTTATAGTGGAAGGCTCAAGTGTTTTACTTGAGGACTGGATGTAGGTTAGTAACTCGGCCGAACCAGTATAAATCTTGTGTTTATTGTGTTGTGCCTTATTGCCTTATTTTTTATTTTATCGATCTGCATCGTATTTCACTATTCACCCCCCCCCCCTCTAGTGGAATTTCATTTGGTATCAGAGTAGGTTCTGCTGGTTTTGACATAACAAGTCTTACGGCACAAAAATGGCATCAACCTCTTATGCTCGTGACATCGAAGGTCAACACTCATCTCACCTTCCTTTTTTTAATGGCACTAACTATGGGTACTAGAAATGTAGAATGATCATATTTCTCAAGTCTATAGATTTTGTTGTATGGAATATCGTAGTATATGCATATTCTTCTCCTACATCAGACTACTCTTCATGGACTGATGAAGAAAGAAAAATGACAAACTTAAATGCAAAAGCCATGAATGCTCTATACTGTGCCATAGACCAAAATGAATTTAACAGAATATCCATTTGTGATTCTGCTCATGATATTTGGCATTCTCTGGAAGTTATTCATGACGGAACAAACAGAGTAAAAGAAGCTAAGATCTCATCATTGGTTCAAAAATATGAACTTTTCAAGATGATCAAAGATGAAACCATTACTGAAATGTTCACTAGATTCACCAATATCACCAATGATCTTAAATCTCTAAGAGAAACTCATTCCCAGACTGATAAGGTAAAAAGGATCTTGAGATCTCTCACAACTGACTCAGAGAAAAAGACTACATCTATTGAAGAAGCCCAAGATTTTTCTAAGCTTACTCTAGATGACTTAATAGGCAATCTTATGGCCTATGAAGTTCATATGAAGGAAAGAAGAGAATAAGAACAACCTCCAAAGAAAAATCTAGCCTTCCCAGCCATTTCTGAGAATGAGGACTCAAAAAAAGAAACTAAAATTGCGCTACTTACTCGAAGATTCCAGCACGTTATGAGAAAGAACAGGCTGTCCAAAAAGCATAAAGATTCTAAAGAAGATACCATGTGCTATCAATGCAATAAGCCAGGTCACGTAAGACGTGACTGTCCGCTTCTGAAAAGAAAATCTAAAGTCGAGGAACCAAAGAAAAGGTTCTTCAAGAAGAAGGTTCTCCATGCTCAATGGGATGATTCAGAATCATCCACCAGTAAAGAGTCAAGTGATGATGAAGCCGAAATTGCAAACATGTGCTTCATGGCAAACAAAAGCTCTGTAAGTAAAATTTATGACTTTTCCTTTTAAGAACTTCTAGATGCTTTTCAAGAACTATTTGAAGAATCTAGAAAAATGAGTCTCAAAAATAAAATTTTAAAATCTGAGAATTTGGATCTTTCTCTGAAAAATGAAAAACTCATTGTTGAAAATTCTGAGTTGAAAAAGAAAAATTTCATGCTTACTTCTGAAATCTCGTCTACTAGCTCCAAGACTAAAAATCTTCAAGTAGAAATTTCAGAATTAAAAGGTAAAACTAAAAACCTTATGAAAACGGTTTTCAAGTTTATCAAGGGAAAAGAGAACTTGGACAAACTCCTATCCTCTCAAAAATTGTCTTTTTACAAGAATGGTATTGATTACTCTCATTATAATAAACCTTCTTGTACGAATCAAAAGACCACTTTTGTCAAAGGTTCTAAACAGAAGTATTATAATTGTAATTCTGTGTACCTCTAAGATTATAGATAAACCCAAATCAAAATGGATATGGGTTCCAAAATCTAACAAAAAAGGACCCGATCGGGTACCAAAAAGAGTTTCTACTTGATCTATTGCAGGCATTGAAAAACAGATGGATATCAGACAGTGGATGTTCAAAACATATGACAGGACATCTAGATCTTTTTGCTGTTCTTCATCATAAAGAAGGAGGAACCATCACCTTTGGAGATAACAACAAAGGTTTGATAATTGGTAATGGAAATATTGGTAATATCGATAAACCTCTTATCAAAGACGTTCTCCTTGTTAAAGGATTAAAACACAATCTCTTAAGCATCATTCAAATGTGGGACATAGGATATAATGTCAGTTTTAAACGTGATGCATGCCTCATAGTGGACACAAACGAAAATATTGTTTTAAAAGGTATAAAAAAAAATAATGTATATGAATTATACTTAGATAATATTACTGAACATTGTCTCATAAGTAAATAATGACTCTCAAAATTTATGGCATATGAGAATGGGACATGTTAACTTTAAATATATCTCTAAAATGGCTAAAAATAACTTGGTTTGTGGGTTACCTAAAATATCATTTAAAAAAGACTATTTTTTTGTGATGCTTGTCAATTAGGAAATTTGTCAAAATCATCCTTCAAATCAAAGAATGTTGTGTCAAGTAAAAGACCTTTAGAGCTTCTCCACCTGGATCTTTTTGGTCCTTCTAGGGTAGCTAGTCTTAATCATAATAAATATGCTTTTGTCATCGTTGATGATTACTCAAGATTCACTTGGGTAATATTTTTGAAAAACAAAAGTGATATGTTTTGTGAATTTGAAATTTTATGTAAAAAAATTACAAAATAAAAAATCTTCTACAATTGTTTAAATTCGTAGTAACCATGGAGGAGAATTTGATAATGATCTTTTTGTAAAATTTTGTAACTTGCATGGTATTTCTCATAACTTTGCCTTTCCTAGAGCTGCACCTTAAAATGGTGTAGTAGAAAGAAAGAATAGAACCCTTCAAGAATCTGCTAGAACTATGCTTCAACATAACAATCTTGCTAAATATTTTTGGGATGAAGTTGTTAATACTGCATGTTATATTTCAAATAGAGTACTTATTAGACCTTTGTTGAATAAAGCTCCCTATGAATTATTCTATGACAGAACTCCAAGAATAGACTACTTTAAAGTCTTTGGGTGCAAATGCTTTATCCTGAACACAAAAGATAGCCTTGATAAATTTGATGATAAATCTGTTGAAGGCATATTTCTAGGATATTCAAGTCATAGTAAAACATACAGAGTTTTCAATAAGAGTACTAATACTATTGAAGAATCTATGCATGTCAGTTTTAATGAATCTATTGGTCAATCTGTTCATAATAAGACTAATGATGATGATCTTGAAAGTACAGATTTTCTTTTAGATAACAGAGCCGAATCTAATGAAGATGATCATCAAAGAACATTTGCTGAAATCAGAGATCATCCTCAAAAGCAGATTTTAGAAGACCTGACCAAGGGGGTTCAAACAAGAGCTCAGTTGGAACATATTGCAAATATGGCATTCATTTCTCAACTTGAACCTAAAAAGATTGATGAAGCCATCATAGATGAGTTCTGAATGCTAGCAATGACTGAAGAACTTAACCAGTTCCAAAGAAATGATGTGTGGGATCTTGTAACAAAACCAAAAGATCATCAAATCATTGGGACAAGATGAATCTTCAGAAATAAGCTGGATGAATCAGGTAATGTTGTAAGAAACAAGGCCAGGCTAGTGGCTCAAGGATACAATCAGGAGGAAGGTATTGACTTTGATAAAACATTTGCTCCTGTTGCTAGACTTGAATCTATAAGAATGTTTTTAGCATATGCAAACTATATGGATTTTAAACTATATCAAATGAATGTTAAAAGTGCTTTTCTAAATGATTTTATAAATGAACAAGTTTATGTAAAACAACCTCCAAGTTTTGAAAATGAACAATTTCCTGATCATGTTTTTAAACTAAAACGTGCTTTATATGGATTAAAACAAGCACGTCATGCATGGTACGAGACTTAAAACTTTTCTATTTTACACTCTCGAACTAAACACATTCAAATTAGACATCATTTTTTAAGAGAACAAGTTCTAAACAATATAATTAAACTGGAATTTATACCTACTAATAAATAATTAGGAGACATTTTCACTAAACCTTTAAAAAAAATGAAGACTTTGTAAGAATTATAAGAGATTTAGGAATATGTAAATTAAGTGATTTATAAAATTAATTCATATGACTAATTAAAATATAGAAAAATGAGTCTACTCGAGTTCACCTTTATAAAATATTAAAATATAATCTTTACTTGACAAAATTCATCTTAACCAAAGCTGAATGGTAAATTCACTTTATGTCAAATCTTGGTTTCATTTACAAATTATTTTTTATCATAATCGAGTGTTTGTATTTCTTATTATTTTTATTTTGTCTTCATCCCATTCACCACCTTTTTCAAAGTTAAAAAAAGAAAAAAGAAATTCATAAAAAGACTCCTTCTCGACAAACTTGTCTTTCATCTTATCTTTTAATTATTAAATGTTCTTTTCATTAGTACCTTTAGTACCATCCTTCTCTCTCTCTCTCTCATACGAATTGAGCCTCCATTCTTTTTAATCCGTGATTTTGACTCCTTTACTAGTTTAAAACTTAACTTTATTCTATAAAAACTATGAACTTCCTCCAATTGAGTTTCTTTAAAAACATGTTTATCAAATAAACATTAATTTATGTCAATCGTAACTTTATTTTATGTCTTTCATCTCATATCAATCATGAATTTTTTCTTGTTTTTTTATTCCTATCCTACTCGAAAATCCATATATGTCATCTCACTTTTCTTTATGTCTACTCTTACTCCTTCCACGCATATCCATAAAAATACTTCTTATATAAGCAATTATTACTCTTCACTCATGAATATCTTTTGTCTCCTCATTTCATCTCTCGAATACATTTTTTATTATATATTTTAGATTTTTGAATCCGACTCCTCCATATCTATTCTTATTTTTTTAATCTACTATTTACCAATTCTTATTTTTTTTAATATATTTTTGACTCTTTCTCTTTTTGTCTCATCATCTCTCTTACCACTATTCAAAGTCAAAGTGTGTCCTTCTCATATTTATCTATACTCATAAAAATTACAAATATGAAAACACATTAATCATGACACATTTTTTAAGTCATTCTTTTCTTTCAAAAATGTCATATCTTTCAAAGTACACATCACATGATCACCCTATGACCTATTTCCTTTCACGTCTATCTATAAAAACTATTTATATATTAAATAAGCAATCATGACATTTCTTTATCTCTTTCATCTCATATCACTCGTTAATTATTTTTGTCCTCTTCTCTATCCATGTCTTATTTGAAAATCCATGTCTGTCATCACTCTCTTCATACGCCCAACTTAAAATTTCTCATTATGTCTTTTCAGCTTGACTTTATCTCTATTCATCTCTCACATGAATTGAGCTCACTTCCTTCTTTACTCTGTCTCAAAACAATGGATCGCCCCATGTATTTTTTGAAATCCATTTCTTGACTTGTTGTCTTCAACTCTCAACTTGCTTCAACCTGGTCTTTAATATTAACTCTTCGACTCTGATCCCTCCTTTTTGTCAATGACAAAGGGGGAGAGAAAACCTACCTCTCCTATGTAAGAGAAAAACGTTTAACTCTTTATCTCATACACATAAAGTATACTCAAACTTTTTTATGTTAATTCTGGTGTTTTTTTATGATTACTATTTCTATGCATTTTTTATTTCTGATATCATATTTAAACCATCATAATATATATGGCTTAGTGACAGGGGGAGCATATATTGTCATCATAAAAAAGGGGGAGAATGTTGAGAAATTATGTTTTGATGATACATGATAAATATAATATGCTTTCATAATGCATATATATGATACATGATAAATACATGATATGCTTTCATGAGATATGATAAATATGATATGCTTTCATATGTGAAACTGAATATGCTATATTATGACTGGATATGATGTGTTATGTATTTAACGAGTATTTGATGCAAGGTTATTTCACTTAAGAAGAGTGAAGACAACTTGATCAAGTGCAACTATTTGATGCAATAATACTACTTTGAAGAAAAAGCTTGATGGGCCATACATTCATAAAGATTATCCAAGAAGATCGGCTACCTCAAGATGAAGATTTTTTTCTTCTTTAGAGTCATATGTAACAGAACCTTCAGAAGCTCTTTGACAAAGAGTATTATCTGAGTGAAAAGAACATAACATTCTGAGAATCCATCATTCGTGCATTCATATCATTCTGAAGGTTTTATTGGAAGTATTGTATCTTTCTGTTATTCACTGTTTTCCTTCTTTGTTGAAAGAAGTAGACCTATGAGAAAGAGGGTGTTGTCCTTCTCTGTTGAGAGAATAAGACCTCTATGAAAGAGGGTGTTCCCCTTCTCTGTTGAGAGAAGAAGACCTCTGTGAAAGAGGGTGTTCCCCTTCTCTGTTGAGAGAAGAAGACCTCTGTGGAAGAGGGTGTGCCCCTTCTCTGTTGAGAGAAGAAGACCTCTGAGGAAGAGGGTGTTGTACTATTTATCCGGTAACTCGGATGTTATAGTGGAAGGCTCAAGTGTTTTACTTGGGGACTGGATGTAGGTCAGTAACTCGGCCAAACCAGTATAAATCCTGTGTTTATTGTGTTGTGCCTTATTGCGTTATTTTTTATTTTATCGATCTGCATCGTATTTCACTATTCACCCCCCCTCTAGTGGAATTTCAGGGGAGACACTTCCTTCCATTCGGTCGAAGCCAGGTCACGACAAGTACCCTGCTTCCTCTATGATCTCTTTAAAAACTTTCTAATAGCTATTTTCTTTTCCGTCTAGCTCCATCCAGGCAGTCCAGAGGGGTTGATTTTGCCTGTGCAAGCATCACCCCCCCCCCCCCTCGTGCTATAGAAAAGGGAATAATCATGTTTCGACAATCTTTGCATTCGGTTTATTCCGTTGATTTGCAATTTCTTTCATTTTTTTTTAATGTTTGATTAAGCAGCAGATCCGCAAGCTCTCTAGCTTCAGATCTGCTTTAAAATCATATCCAGTGATGTTAATACCTTCTGAGTTCTATGCATTCTCGATGATCTTTAGGCATGTAGTGATCCATATTTCCTTCCTTTCTTTATTTCATCCCCTGTTCCTCTGAGTTGTTTTTTTTCTTGAGAAGGCTTTGAATGGTTGCCTCGACTCAATACTCTCCTTGATAGCTTGACATCAGTTGTTCACCAGGTGCCTGGAAATACATTGGTTGAAGAGACAATGATAAGCTCTGCTAAAACATTTTCATCGATTCCTTTAGATCCTTGGATAAAAATTTGGGTACTCGTTGGTCACGGATCTGATTAGTAATAATAGAAAACTTAATACAATCTTGATCGACAAATGAGCGCAGTTGGGAAAAGGGGTAGGTCATTAGAAGTTGTTCGTTTCATCTATTCTTTGCAGCAACATGATGATACCTCACTTTTTTTAAGTTTGTCAACATAAGTTACTTCCTCATGTGAGTCCAGAAGGGAGCGATATGCTGATTGAGCAATATCTCCACACCAAAGGTTTCATTATTGTCGCAGGTCGTAGTTTGGATTGCCCATTCATTCGCAGATATCTCCTCACTGATCATATACTATGCATAAATTTGCAATTTGGAGGCCAACAGAGTTGATGTTTTGATCTAGTTTTACCCTTTATGTCTTTGTTAAATCAGCAATGCTAATACAAATATCAGGATCATCTAGACGTTGTCATTAAAATAGTGAATAAAGACCCCAAAGCTTTGTCGGTTTTACTGCTAGATCATATGTGACCCCTACAAAGGTAATGTATAAACCATCTGGTCCAGTCATCCTATGCTGAAGGAACAGAGTGTGGTCACCGCCGTCACTCAGAATTCGTGGAACGAAAGTGGCATTGTTAGAAAATTTGCTTTTCTGCGAAATTATTCATTCTATTAGGTGTTGTCGGATATCAATTGTTCCCCTGTGTTTAGCCTTGTTTGTTAGGAAACAATTACCTTGTACCTGGTCATCATGACCCATTAGATTATTCACAGCTCATCCTTGCTTCATGATCATGATTCTGGTGCTCGTGAAATTAGAAGACTCGCCAGATTCACATTTCATTTTGTGCAAAATTCTGGTTATTTTAGATTACAATCTCCATCTACTGCTCCTTTACATACATTTTTTTTATTTGCTTGGACTAACCATTTTGTGAATTAAATGCCTTGCACCTCCAGCATAAATTCTTTTTTTTTTCTTTTCCTCATATAGCATCAGATGTTATTCCCTGCAAAATATCTTATTACAGGTTTGCATTCATGGTGTTATCACTCTTCATTTTTTTTTTAAATGCTTCCATCTGTCATGATTTAAACTTATGGATATGCCTAATTCTGCGATCTAATGATTTCCCTGTTGATTTATTTTCTGTAGTGTTAACAGGTGTAAACATGGGGATTTATTTTCTGTAATTTTATGGCTGAACATCGGATGAAAATTTCAGCTACCAAGCAAGATAGGAGTCCTGTTAATTCTACTTCCTTGATTTGAAAGAAGGGCTGCTTAGAACCCTGGGTCATTTTTTTTTATATATATATATGCTGGGATCATTTTATTTTAGTTCTTCCCCTTTGATCCTCTTTTTGATTTGTTCCTGTATGGGGATTTTCGGTACCATATTCCATGGATCCATTCAGGAAATGGACAACAAATGTTGAATTGTTATGGAGGTCGCAGAAAGTGAAGCAAAAGGGGACAAATACACTTCCAGGAAGTTTCAAAACATTTAACTACCGAAGCTCCTGATCGCCCTGACAGATGGCTTTGGTTGATTGCCATTGAACCTCTTGTTTATGCTCGGCAGTTGTTCTTGTTGTACCTTGGTTTCTTGAGTATATTTTGCAGTTCATCCTTGCCTCCATATTTCATCATGCTGGTGATCTCATCACTACTACTATCTAGCAAATCGAGACTGTCCTCTACACAGTTTTCTATCTATTTCAGCATAATTGTAATTACTCCAGCATGAGAACTAACCATTATCATCTTGTTAACATCTGCAGTCCTTAAAAGTTGTCGTTCCAGACCAGGTCAGTGGCTGGCCTTATCTTCTGACTCGGCAGATTTGGGGCGCATGTGGCCATCATCGGCAACTACCACTGAAAATATCTGAATTCTGCAGTAAAATCCCAAGGTATGGTACCTGTGTGTTGATGTTTAGGTGTCCCTTTTCTTTCAAGTTTTACACATAGGCTTTATCGTGTTACTCTTTGAGTTTAAAAGAGGAATTTTATGATAATCTGCATGTATAGGCAATATGGTTGGTTAGTATTGAAGTTAGCATAGAAAGTATTAGATAGCTGATATGAGCATTATCAAGTACGTTGGGAAAACTGAAATGGCTTTCACTTTAAAATCAGGATCTGCTGAGCTCTGTAAAATCGTCTATTCATTTGTATGCTATCAAAGAGAAATTATTCATTGTATCCATGTTTAGCAAGTTGTTGCCGCCTTCATCGGCTATGATTGTGCTTGTTGTAATTTCACTTTAGCATTCATGACAATAGCAAACCTTGCAGCAACCTCCATATGCTGAAGTCCTCACAGCCTTTCACAGCCACCAGTTGCACAGGGCTATCTCAAAATGGCCAGGTTGTAAGCCACCAGCCATCACTTCCAATAAATTTTTCATTGATTATGCTTGAGTTACCAAGTGATTGACATATCGAGATATTATATGTTACTATAAAAACCTGGGGCCATCTTGATCTAAGTAAGAACCAGTTGAGTGAACCTCTCCCCAGAGACAATTCCTCCATCCTTGCAGATGAATCGTCTGAAGATTTTATATAACCTGATGGGCCGGCTGGCAGTAGTTAATGTCTTGAAGACAATTTTTTTTTCTGAAGAAAAGTCCCTTTGGTCCTGGAAATAATACAGCCTTTAGAGGATTCTTTAGGGAATCTTTAGGCTATGATTTGAAGAGGAAAATCATATCCAATGTTCATTCAGACCTCCGAATGACAACAAGGCTTAGTGTAGATAATGAGCAGCCTAATGCTCAGGTTTTTTTTAAAAAAAAAAAGAAAATTAAAGTGGCCTCAAGATTGGATGTCAAGATAATGAAGCCTTTACTACCTTCAGCCATTGTGATTAGGTTTTTCATTCGTTTAGGGTATTATTCACATACTTATATGTATATATCTATATATATACATGTATCTGCATATATGTACATGTATATATATGTGTATATATGTATACATATGTATGGGCACATGGACACGTGTATGTTCTCTCATAAATGCAAGGGATACTATATGCATCTTTTAGCATAATGTAGCATCGTAAGTTAAAATCAGCATAATTCCCTATTCATAGCCTAATTCTTTCCATTCACCTTGGCTTGGTACTAACTCTTCTCTCTTGCAGGAATCTCTAGAAATGTTGATGTTCCTCTTAAATTAGGATTTCAAATTCAATTCAAATTGTAATAAGCTGGCTATAAATGAAAATTTACATTTTCAGCTCATAGATAGAATGAATGAGCATTGTAAATGTCATAAATTGTTTGTTTTCATACCTTTTTGCCTTTATTTCTCAAAAAAATTCACAATGGGACCACGAATGGTACGTGCACCATTTCGTAAAAGGTAATTAATCCTAAATTGATGATTTACATCAATGGCCATAGTCAGGATCTAAACAAAACTTAGAAATTTTGTCTTTTACAAAATAACATTGGATCCACACCGGATCCTTTTAAAAAATCATCATATTTTCAAATATTTCCTACTTTTATTAAAGTTTAACTTAAAATTGGCTCAAAATATATATCAATGGCCATAGTCAGGATATATTGAGAGTTAATTTCATTTTAAACTCTATAAAAGCACCAAAATATGTTTTATTTTTCACCTGAATTTAAATAAAGATTATTATATAATACATTCAATGACCATAGTCAAGGATGTATTATATTTTCAATCTTATTTCAAATTCATGTAAAGAATGAAATATGATTTTCAAAATCCAATCTCAAAATTCTTTAAATTCATTCATCATTTAGGATAGAATCACATCATATTTCCAAAATTCCCTTTCAAAAACCCAAGTGATATTATGATCTTCTTCAATCAATCTTCAATTCTTGTAAAATCCTATTCATCTTTTCATTTTAAATTCTATTTCATTTTCAATCTCAAAGTCTAATTTAATTTTGAGATTTCAAATTCATTTTGTATTCAAAAATTCCAATTCAAATCAAATTTCAAAGTTCAAATTTCAAATTCATTTTATATTCAAAAAAGGATTTCAAAGTTCAATTTGACTTTGAAATACCAAATTCATCTTATATTCAAAACTCCAATCAAATTCAAAGAAATTTCTGATTCATCTTCTGATTCCAAATTCAAACTCAAGGTCTAATTTGACTTTGAAATTCATTTGTATATTCAAGATTCAAATTCTAAATTTCATTTTCCAAGTTCAATTCAAACTTGGAAGTTCTTGATTCATCTTCTGAATTTAAACTCCAAAAATCCAATTCTAGATCTAGAACCCAGTTCCACCTTGGATCACAGACTTCAAATCCAAATCCATTTTAGGATCCAGATCTACTTTGGGTCTCAGACTTCAGATCCAAGTCCATTTTAGGATCCAGTTCTACTTTGGGTCTCAGACTTCATATCCAAATCCATTCTAGATCCATAACAAAGATCTACTTTGGGTCTCAGACTTCAAATTCAAATCCATTCTAGATCCAGAACCCAATTCTACTTTGGATCTCAGACTTCAGATCCAAATCCATTTTAGGATCCAGAACCCAATTCTACTTTGGATCTCAGACTTCAGATCTAAATCCATTTTAGGATCCAGAACCCAATTCCACTTTGGATCTCAGATTTGAGATCCAAAATCCATTTGAGATCCAGAATTCAATTCCATCTTGGATCTCAGACTTCAAGATCCAAAATCCATTTCGAATTTCAGATCCAATACAGATTTCATATTCAAATCCCATCCTAGGATCCAGACTTTGGATTCGGAATTCCATCTTGAAATCCAGATTTCAAATCAAATTCTATTTTCAAATCCAACTTTCAAATCCAATTCCATTCCATCTCCAGATTTCAAATCTAAATTTCATTTTGCAGATCACATCTGGATTTCTTAAATCCATTCTATTTTTAAATATCATTTGAATCTCTTCTCCTAAATCTAAGTTCAAAGTCCATTTTTCTGACTTTTGAAATTTCCTTCCTTTTCCCTTTTATCTCAGCTTCAAAAATCATTATTTTCAAATCAAGATTTATTTTCCAAACTCTAAATTACTTCAAAGACTTAGAACTTCTCTAATCTATCTCAAGTTCTAAGTTGGATTTTATCATCCAGAAACCATTTCTTTACTCCATTATCAAGTCTATCTCAGAAAACTTGGAGATTTCCAAAAAAATTTCTCAAAAGAGCATATATCCTTGCATTGCACAAGCATGATTCTTTGTGCATTAAGATTTAGGATAAATTCTTAGATAATATTTTAGCAAAGCAAAAGGCATAGATTTGATCCTTGGTTCGATTACCCCTGGTAAAGGCACCAGGAACGGTCGAACCTCGTACCGACGAGCGAATCCCGTCTCTCCATTTTTCCCGCAATATTTTCAAAACGGAGGCGAGTAATTTTCTAAATATTTTCAAATCAAGGTCAAGTGAGACCCCGCAAAAGAGTTCCTCTTCTCTCTTCTTTTTCTCTCTTTTATTTTTCTCCCTTCAAAAAGAAGAAAAATAGAGGCTAGAAAAGGAAAAGAGAAGGAAGAGAGAGAAACCACAAATGAAGAAAAATTTTGCGATGATCACACTTTCACAATATCCTTGAAACAGCTCATGGTGCTTCCACAGTACATTTTCTGCACATTGTGTATGTTATGTATTTACCCATTCCCTCTTCTGCAGGTACCCAGTCTTGATAATTAGTCATATTCATGGATGGATATGT
The DNA here is from genome assembly GCF_984573655.1 of Nuphar pumila. Taxonomy (NCBI): domain Eukaryota; kingdom Viridiplantae; phylum Streptophyta; class Magnoliopsida; order Nymphaeales; family Nymphaeaceae; genus Nuphar; species Nuphar pumila. The sequence goes on from NC_143256.1 coordinate 39,968,370, forward strand.
CAATATCCATTCATGATTTTCGGACCATCTTTGACAGGCTCTTCTATTGGTATACAGGGAATCTTCATACCAAATTTTACTGAAAAATATGTTATAATTTAGGAATTATGACTTTGCAAAGTCATGTACAGAAACTGTGTATATCCTCTATTTTCTGATTTTACCCATTACATGTGGAATTTTAATTACTAGGTGTATTTTGTCATTATACGTATATATACTTATATATATATATATGTATATATATATACCTATACATATATATATATGTATACATACTTATATATACTTATATATATACATGTGGATCCCTTCATGTGCACTTGTTTCCATATATCAGCATTCATGTAGCTATTTTCTCATATAAATACACCTCCATTGTTACATGTCACTTGGCACAAATTTTAAGATTTAGATATATATATATATCTCTTCGTTGCACATATTCTATATATGCCCATTTTCTTCGGTATCTTGTATATCTATTCCTTGTACTAATTCTCATTTTGCAGGAAATCTGGAGGATGCTGATTCTTTTACACTATGTATTTTTTTTTTTTTCATTTATTTTGATTTATGTCAGAGATGTAATAATCAAACTTGGAATAATATTTACTTTTACTGCTTAGATTAGGATGCATCTCATGTAGTTTGATTCCTGCAATATCCTGCTTCTATGAATCATGCATTTTAGTTTGCAAAATCACCATGGATGTACACGAATGACACGTGCACCAACTCTTAGAGAGTTGATGAACTCGGTGGAGTCCATATTTACGGCCCTAGTCGGAATATGGACGAGACCCAGAACCATCATCTTTCTACCAATCACATTGAGCCTACACTCTTAGGCTATCTTAAAATTTGCACATCATATTTCCAATTTTCCAAAATATTGTGAATTAAATCAAGTAAACTCTGAACATGTTCATGGCCACAGTCAAAATACGTGAAGGATTTATTTTGACTTAATACACATTTTCCCAACAAATTTCTCAGAAAATCATTTCAAAGTGCATTCATTCATTCAAATCATCTGCATAATGGCATCATCTGCTTTTCTCATAATTTTCTCAAGAAAATTTCATTCTCTGGAAATCGATTCCTCAAGAAACTATGAAGATTTTCAAAGTTGGATTTCCCAAGTTAAAGTTTTCCCGTGATTTTCCCTAAAAATGTTATTTTCTTAAGATTCATTGTCAAAAGGAATTTCTCATCTTTCTCAGGAATCAAAATCGATTTTCAGATATTTCAAGGACAATATTCTCAGGATTTTAATTTCCTGAGTTTTGATTTTCTATTTCCAAAGAGTTTTTTAATGAATTCCAATCGTCTTCCAAAGAAAATTTTCAAAGTCAGAGTTTCTTGACGAATATTTTCCTTTTCAAATATTCATCTTTTCTCGAGAATTCTCTCCATTTTCTCACGATTTTCTCACATCTTCATAAACTTTCTGATGATTTCCAAATACTTTCATCTGAGTTTCCTGAGAGATTGATTTCCATCTTTTTCCTGAGAAATGCTTTTCAACTCCAAATGTTTCTAAGCATACATCATGTTTTTCCAACTTATATTTTACAAAATCTCATAGCACATGCCTGAATTCTTTGTGCATTTAGGATAGAACACAATTTTGATGATTTCACTAAGTCAAGCACATTTTTGGTCCTTGGTTCGATTACCCCTGTTAAAGGCGGCAGGAACGGTCGAACCTCGTATCGACAGGTTGAGCCCCATCCCATGGATTTTCCTGCTATTTTAAAAAACGGAGGCAAGTATTTCAAAACAATGTTCCAAAATCTGGTCAAGTTTGAATCGCGAAAGCATTCTCCTCTCTCTTCCGCAAGGGAAGGGAAGAGGGAAAAAAAAAAATTGGGGACGATAACAGGTTTGGCGACCAAGATGGGACCTGTCCTTGTCTGACCTAAATTATGCTTGACTCAGTTTAATTATCAAAATTGTGTTCACAAAATGTCAACTCTCTTTACTTTCTGATATCATGCGAACCTAGGAGCCTAGATTCTAACCTAGCTGACATTGACTGCATATAGCTTAGGCATGGTTTGGTAGGACCAGATTGAGGAGATATTTTCATGCTCACATAGACTTAGGTCTAAACACAACTCTCCTCAATTTAGGATCTGAATGCAAACAATATATGCTTCTTTAAAGTTTTCAAAATCTATCTCTCTAGGATTTAGAGCCCTCTATTTCTTGCATGTGATCATTTTTTTCAAACCTCCCTTACCTATCATTACCTGGTCTTCACGTTGCTGGGCTCTCTTCCAGAACCTTAGTTCGGGACAGAGCCTCACAACTGGGCCACTTATTTGGGTTAACACCCCCTACCATGTACCGCGGGCCACAGTTCGAAGTATATCGGTAGGCGCTCAAGGATGTTGGAAAACCTTACCTTAGAACCAAAGTTGAAATTATATGCCACGTACCTCGGATTTCGGTTCGTGTATATCGGCATAACTGGATTGGACAAAGATAATGTGAACCTAGAGTTAGGATTAGGGTCCTACAGTTGTTTTTAAAATGATGCATCTAGAGTCAGCCTTCTAGGGAGTGTTGTATGCGCATGAATGTTTGTGCAGGATGTGATTGTATGTATCTTATTTCCTCAGTTCTTCATAGTTCTTAATTTTTTTCCAACTTATTAGGCCTTTTTCAAAATATCATTATTTTCCACGAGATATTTTCTCAAAACCCTGGATAATTTTCTCAAGTATCCAATTTCTTTCAAAACTCTAGGTGATTTTTCATTCTCCCGTTCCACTGGATCTCGAATTTCCAGCTGCATTGTATATCCTGCCTGCAAAATTTTCAAAATTTTCATAATTTTCCTAAGTTTGATTTTGAGTCTTCCTATGTTTTCAGTCTAATGGCATCCAGTCAAGTCGATCCTATCTTTCTTGAAGGTCACATCTCCTACGAGGTGTGACAAGGTCATCCTGAACATCGAGCCCTTAGCACCGGAACTTTCATTCCCGATGGTACTATTCCTGGCTCAAAAGCTTTTCTCGAATGTTCCTGGACCATTTGAGCGAGTGTGGATTAGAAGTGGCGTCAGCAATCGGAAAGCCGACCATCAATGGCAACCTGATCCACGCAATGGCGGAGCGATGGAATCCAGAGACATGTACTTTATGGTTCCCATGGGGAGAAATGACCATTTTAATGGATGAATTTTCAGAAATCATGGGATTACCAGAACAAGCCGGTCAACCTGGAGATCCGTTAGAGCATCAATTCCTGATCAATGTCAAGGGTTTGGACCTCTGAGACTCCTTAGCTTGTATGACAAGCCGTCGTTCCTGGCCCCTGATCCAGTTGGACGGAAATGAATAAGTCAACTTGCTCGAGTTATACCGCCAGTACGAGACCTTCATCGAAGTCAGCTCACTATCAAGGACAGCTAGAGAAAGAATCCAAAATGCAATGGTCCTATGCACTGTAGGATTAGCCCTCTTCCCAGATGGACAAAACTACATGGATATCAGGATAATCCAGCTTATGCAAAGATGGGGAAGTCGACAGACCAACCGACTCTCCATAGCCATGGCAACGCTTGCCTTCATGTATCGAGGTCTGACTCGTTTCTCACTTGGAGAATCCATCTTAGTTGAAGGTTGCATCAACGCGCTTCAATCCTGGTTCTTCCAACACGTTCCAGCCCGAGAAAATTCTTTCAGGTGCAATGGTCAAGAACTTCTTCCAGTGGTACAATATTGGTCCATGATTGACAGCATTCAAGAAGATGACATAGTCTGGGACTATTTTGATCGACAATTATCTCCTCCCATATATACATACGCTTATGGCAAGCGGTTCAAATTGTTGGGACCATTTATCTGCACTTACTACCAACCGAAGCGATGTGTTCGGCAGTTCTCCCAGAGGCAGCAGTACGTCGAAGCCAGACTATTATCAGGGGCTATGGCAGAATTCGATCTCACTTCCGCATAATGGTTCGGGGCATATCATTATGCCCACTACAGCTGGGATTCCTTTGTCTCTCTTAAAATCTTTCTTGGTCCTAGAGTGTCTGCTGACTATCGTGAATGGTGACAAATTGTCTGTCCTCCACCTCTCTGTTGAGATCAATAAAAAGTTTAAATTTTCTTACTTCAATAAAATCTTCTCTTTTTCTATTATGGTTTGACGACCTCGCCTAAGTAACAAGGCACATTTTCCGTTGTTCATTTCGCTTGCAAAAGATGACAATACAATTGTCGGAATTTCTGCGACGACTCAGTCCCCAGTAATGGGATATCTTTTTTAAATTGTCTACCATATTTCCAATAAATATTTCTTTCAAAAGTCAATTCCTTCAGAATCTAATCAGGTCTTTGCCCTGCAGAGAGCATCCGCAGTATTTGATGGTTCGAACAAGGTCAGGAAGAAGAACCACATCACCACAACACTCCTCAGCCTCAAAAGGAGAAATGGATCCTCCCGGGAATTAAGATCAGCAACAAGAGAATGATGGCATAGACCCGCAAATGTATGCCATGTTTCGAAAGATAATGAACAAGATGATGAATGACTAGGCTGGGACCAGTGCAGAGAAGAATCCATTCAGAGAGAAGTTCCACGGGCACAAGAATAAGAAGACTTCCAAGAAGCAGGTTCAGCCAGAAGAAATTTCAGATGAATCAGAATCAGCGAAAGACATTGAGGAAGAATATGAGGTGCCTCTGACAGTTCAGAAACGTGGTCAAGAACAAAGGAGAAATCATAAATCAAAGAGTCAAGCCACAAAAGAACCCTTGCAGTCACAATTCATAGAAATGGCCAGAGTGGTTAAAAATCTCCAAGCCACGACAAGGGCAAGAATATCTTCACCAGCGAGGACTTCTATGATGGCCTCGAAGGGGATGATGATCTCGAAAACCTTCCCCGAAAATTCATCAAGTTTGATGGTTTTTGCGACCCGAAAGCCCATCTCGCCACGTTCTTTGCTGAGTGCTCAAGGTTCAAGAGAGACAACAGAGCACTATTTCTGTGTTTCCCCCACAGCTTGGAAGGAGTTGCCACTAAATGGTATGCTGAGCATACCAACCCCATCGAGCTCAAGGAGTTTGATAAAGTGGTGAACTTGTTTATTGAACGCTTCTTGTTCAACATAGAGGCGCTCCCGACATTAAGCCATCTCTGCAATCTAAGGCAAAATGAGAATAAAAAAGCATGGGATTTTATTCATAGATGGAGGTCAGCCTGCAATAAAATAAGGGATCCCATATCAGAAAGACATGCTTTATCACTAATCCTCAAAATTTTTTCACAACCTTTGAGAGGATTGATCTCCACCGCACCATCCAAGACATTCATTGAATTAACTGAACGAGCAGAATGGCTCAAGCTGAGTGTGGAGAATGGAGTCTATGAAGGCTTCACATTTTCCAAGAACAACCCTCAAGGTGAACAAAAGAAGAAAGCTCACTTCACCTTCTCTGCCAACAACAACAACAACAATAGCTGAAATCAGTATATAGGGCAGAACAAAGATTATTGCTACGACGCATGCAATTCTAAAAATAAAGAAGATCAGAAAATGAAGCCTGCTCCTCAATACAGCAAACCTTCTCAGTAGGATCAAGGGCCAAAACTGCGTGAAAAAGTTAAACATGAAGGTTGGAGTTACGACCGAAAAATTACTCTTCTCGACCAATCACTCGAAGATGTGCTTGAGTACATGTTGTCGAAAGAGATGGTCAAGTTTCCTAGACTGGCTGATCCCCCTGTGCCTATGGGGAAATGGAAAGACCAATTTTGCAAGTTCCACAAAACAGTGGGACACAGCATTGAGAACTGTTTCGTTCTCAAGAACATTGTGCAGAATCTCATTGACAAGAATCTATTGGTAGAAGGAGAAGAAGAAGAGAAAATGGATATTCTCAATCAGCCCTTTCCTGCACACACCACAACAATGATATCAGAACAACCATTTTTACCTCACGAGCACATCCAACCATGTTCTGTTCAAGACCTCCAGATGCAACATCAGGTGTCAGTGCTATGACAAGCAGCTCTAACTTCCAAGAAGATGGACATAATCTCGGCATTTGGCAGTATGAAGGTAGCTGAAGAACCCACAAAGTCATCCCCCAAGTTAAAAGGAATTCCTGATTTCCTTAATCAGTTCATCAAACCTATGCCGAAAAAGGAAAATCAAAAGCCTTTGACTGCTTTGTCCAATGTCTCAATTTTGGACTTAGCCAAGAGTTCCTGCAAGCATCAACAAGTACTGGATGATTTTCTTAGGAAGATTAAAGTTAAACCCAGTACCACACCTGAAGACATGGCACAAATTGTGAATTCAGCCATGACTAATGCGTCGATCACCTTCTCGGATGAGGACCTTCCAAAGCCTCATTCCTTTGATAATAATGGTTTGTACATCATCGTTTGAGTAAGAGGAATGACAGTACCCCATGTGCTAGTTGATGGAGGCAGCAGCCTCAATATATGTCCTGAAATGACAGCAAAGGCACTAGGCATCAAGGAAGAAGAATATATTCCAGATCCTATGACTATCTATGGGTTTGAAAATCATGGTCAAACAGCTAAAGGCAAGATATTCCTGGAGGTGTTCATCAATTACTCAGTGCACTCTGTCCTCTTTCATGTGGTCAATGTACCACCCACCTACAATCTGCTGCTCGGAAGGACATGGATTCACAATGCGAATGCGGTACTTTCCACCCTTCACAAATGTGTAAAATGGTCCAAAGGTGGAATGATTACAACAGTACTAGGAGAGGACCTAGAAGAAAGACTCCCTCAGCCCATGATCCCTCGACCATCATTCACTGCAGATATTCCTAGCATCAGAGAGAGTGAAGAAATCAATCTCGGAGAAAGTCGAGAAATACTCTAGACATCCTCAGAATTAGCTTTGCACATTGTAGCCATGACCCGATGGAGAGGTCCCAAGTTCTTCAAGATTGGAGGTTGTGTCAACTACAACACTATCAAAGATAATCCATTGTTCCCACAATTCATAAAAGCAAGAAAGGGATTTGATTTACTTCTAAAGCATGGTTATCAACCCTTCAAAGGACTGGGTAAAAATGATGATGGCCGCATCGAGCCAATGATTCAAAAGCATCGTCCCCACAGAGCAGGGCTAGGATTCTCCGGTGAAAGCCAGCAAAAGAAGACTGTTTTTGTTAAAGGGGCACATTGAGAATCATTGTTGCATTTCCTTTCTATTCCTTTCAAAATAAATGTCTCAGTGTTTTTTATTAAGTCAAATCAATAAAATGTCAAGTTTCTTTGTCTATCTAGATGCCATCTATCTTCCTTCTCTATATCCTCATTTTATAATTCAATGTCATTTTATGCATGATTCTTTTCAAATGATTGTTTGTCTTATGATGGGCAATTTTACCTGAATCAAATTTCTTATCCAAAATTTCAGAATGACTTTCCGAGCAATCAAGAAGCTTGTTCTCAATCCAAAGGCTTTCCAGAAGTCGGCAGTGATTCATCGAGTCAAAGCGAGTATAGAAGATGGCAAGGTTGCAAAGCAGTCAAATGATTATGCAGAATTTGATCAGTCTCTTCAGAAATTACCAGAATTTTCCTCAGTTCAGAAGCAAGATGAACCATCAGCTCTAGTACAAGATCCTACTGAAGATGTCAATATTGGTTCAGAGGACAATCCCAAGGTTCTCAAGATTGGTACCAGTCTAAGTCCGGAAGAGAAAGAAAGGCTTACAAATTTTCTTAAGCAACATGAAGAAGTGTTCGCATGGACATATGAAGATATCCCGGGTTTAGACCCCAAATTGGTCAAACACCGTCTCGTTTTAAGGCCAGATGCTAAGCCAGTCAAGCAAAAAGTGAGAAAAATGGATCCCAGAATAGAACAGCAAGTTAAAGAAGGGCTCGAAGATCTGCTCAAAGCAGGATTTATCCGAACTATTGACTAGCCAGATTGGTTAGCCAATATTGTCGTTGTTCCAAAAAAAAGCGGCAAAGTGAGGATTTGCGTAGACTTCAGAGACCTCAACAAGGCGACTCTGAAAGATGATTATCCACTCCCAAGCATTGATCTCTTAATCGACAGCATGGCAGGACATGCCATGTTCTTGTTTATGGATAGATATTCCAGCTACAATTAGATTAAGTTGGCCGCCCGCGACCAATCAAAAACTTCCTTAACTACGCCTTGGGGCACTTTCTGCTATACAGTTATGCCTTTTGGGCTCAAGAATGCTGGAGCAACATATCAACGAGCAATGGCTAATATCTTTCATGATCAGATGCGCAAAATCATGGATGCGTATATTGATGATATCCTAGTGAAATCAAAAGAGGAAGAAGATCACCTCAAAGTTCTTGACCAAGTGTTTAAGCGACTCATCCTTTATAAGTCAAATCTTAACCCCCAAAAGTGTGTTTTTGGAGTCGAATCAAGCAAACTATTGGGTTTTCTGGTCAGCAAAAAGGGAATTGAAGTTGACCCAGCCAAAGCAAAGGCTATCATTGATATGCCGCCCCCAAAAAATCAAAAAGAATTACGTAGCCTTCAGGGACGCATGCAATCAATACGGCGATTTATTTCCAACTTGGCGATGAGATGCGAACCTTTCAATCACTTGCTCAGAAAAGGAGTGAAATTTGAATGGGGACCAGAGTGTCAGCAATCGTTCAATCGAATCAAGAAATATCTTCTCATTCCTCCAATCCTGAAGCCGCCAGAATTGGGAAAACCTCTTTTGTTATACATATCAGTCAATCAAGTCGTATGCGGCGGAATCTTGGCACAGTACAAAGAAGGCAACTTGATAGAGCACGCCATTTATTATGTGAGTAAGACTTTCATAGACTATGAAAAGAAACACTCTCACATAGAGAAGACCTGCCTAGCCCTGGTGTGGATGTGTCAGAAGCTAAGACACTACCTGCTGGCATCTGAAGTTAAAATTTTGTCTAAACTCAATCCCCTCAAGTACATTTTAGAGCAACCTTTGCTCAGCAGAAGAGTCGCCAAATGGCAAGTCTTACTGATGCAATATGACTTAGAATATGTCTCGCAACAATCAATCAAAGGTCAAGCAATTGCAGATCAATTGGCAGATTTTTCTTTGGCAGAAGAAGTGAAAGCCGAAGATGATTTCCCGGACGAACAAATCTGCAATATTCAGCAATCTCCAATCTGGAATTTATTTTTCGATGGTTCCAAGAATATGGCTGGAATAGGCATTGGAATCTTATTAATCACTCCTGAGAAGGAGATGATTCCCTTCTCTCTTAAGCTCGATTTTCAATGTACCCACAATATGGCCGAGTACGAAGCTCTAATTCAAGGTCTAAAGATTCTACTAGACTTCAATGTCAAGAGAGTTCATGCTTACGGTGACTCATTACTCGTTGTCAATCAAGTCCGAGCCGAATAGCAAGTCAAAGTGTGCCACCCCAAACCCCGACCTTGGAAAAAGCTTGGGATTTCTGTGATTTTTTTTTTTTTGAAAGGTTTAAGTAGGAAACCAGCAGAAAGCAAGCGTGGGAAAACAACAAAGCCGCAAGTCTGGGCGGCCGCCACAAATAAGTGCGACAAGTGGAAACAATGTAAACAACGATGTGTACAAAGGTATAACTGTGAAGCAAGAAGGGGAAACACCCCTACAGTTTAAAGAGTTTACAAAGCATAGGTACAAAAGTACAAAATAGGGAATATATATCCCGACAATAACTGGAACCCAAAAAAAAAAACCACCGAGACAAGGATCTGCAGGTCAAGTGTGTGTGTGGGTCCTCAGAGCCTCCACCGTGTATCACCGCATCCGCACTACACCTGTTCGTCACCTACATCCCCATAAAATAGGGCCAGTCCTCTTGCGAGGTGGTGAAGAAACAACCATAAGCATGTATAGATATACCCTCTGCACAGGAAAAACAGGAAAAGCTAATAAGTGTAAGTGCTTGTGTCAGGTGAGCGCAAACTGACAAGTACTAGTCAACATGCTACAGTAACAGGGTGAACAAGTAGCTAAAACAATGAACTGAGTAGCAAGTAACTAAAGAAGGAACAATAACTCTAAAGTAAGTGTTCAAGGTAGTAACAACCATAACAAGTACTGAGCAGCAAAGTAACCAAGTAACAACCATAACAAGTACTGAGCAGCAAAGTAACCAAGTAACAACCATAACAAGTACTCAGCAGGAAAGTAACCAAGTAACAGCTGAAGCAAGTAAAGCAACTGGAGTATAGTCCACAGCACAAGTGAAGTAGCAACTACAGTAAGTCAGCTGATTGGTTAGTCTTTAAGTTCTTCTGATTACTCCTTCAGGTACGCGAAGGAAACCTCGCATTCTTTGAGACATGCACCGGCGTCTGTTATTACAAATCTAGTGTGGTAACCGGGGAAGCTACAAACCGAGTCAACCTCATGCGAGCAACACACGGCTACGAGAAAACACTCGCATAGGCAAGGATTGCAATCCATACTACTACAGTAGTGAGGTCCTAAGAAGGCAACCTCGACCTCCCTGACTCTGAGTGACTGGAGGCCAAAGGACGCTACAGCTCCTGTCAAACACGTGTCGTAGTAACGACAAGTCCCTCAGGGTTATACCATCCACCCTCTCCCAAGGTGAGCTATCTTGTGAATAGGGCGAAGCAGGTTTATCTTTCTTAAGGCTCATGTTCAATCATACCTCACAACGAGGAATCTGCCTCGTGGTCCCTGCAGGGTATGCAAAACGAGGACTTGGCCTGCCCATCCACGTGCTCAGCCTCACACGGTTAACTGAGCACACCGCTCGTAAAAGTAGTCAAAACACCATGTTATTTTGTTTTTGTTTAGGGTATATCACACAAGAGTCCACACAACACAAAGGCCACTGCTCGAAGACTCCAACTGAGCCCACAACAAAACATTTCAATATTCGTACCCTATGGTGTTCAATTTTCTTTCTTTTCACTTCATAAGGTAAGTGCACCTAATGCGCTTACCAATGCCTCAGTGATGTACCTCCTCAGGGTACACACTACTTAATAATAGTGTCAGGATGTGCTAAGTGTAAAGTGAAGGAATATCACAGGTTTTTATCTTTTGCACAAGTATAAACAACAGAGGCATCACATGATATTAAACTGCACTATATTGCATACTTCAGTGTTATGATTGCATTCATTTACAATTTTCATACTCAAGGGTTTGAAATGGAATATAACCAATCATCCTGTCTAATGAGAATAACATTGGTTTTCCCAAGGTGGATCGTTTCTTCTTGCAGGTGTTATCGTCACGAAATTTTTCCCCCGTCTTCCCTTCCTTGCAGAAGAGAAAGAGGGGAAACGCTTTCGCGCTTCAAACTTGACAGGATTTTGGAAATTGTTTTTGAAATACTCGCCTCCGTTTTTGAAAATTGCGGGAAAATCCATGGGATGGGGCTCGACCTGTCGGTACGAGGTTCGACCGTTCCTGCCGCCTTTAACAGGGGTAATCGAACCAAGGACCAAAATCGTGCTTGACTTAGTTAAATCATCAAAGTTATGTTCTATCCTAAATGCACAGAGAATTCAGGCATGTGCTATGAGATTTTGGAAGATGCAGCTTGGGAAAACATGATGTATGCTTGGAAGATATTTGGAGTTGGAAAGAATCTCTCAGGAAAAGGGTCAATTTCTCAGGAAACTCAGATAAAAAGGGTTTTTGAAAACATGAGAAAGCTTATAAAGATGTGAGGAAATCAGGAATAGTTGAAAATCCTGGGAAAATGGAAGTGATTCTTGAGGAAAAGGTGAACCTTTGAAAAGGGAAATACTTCTTAGGAAAACTTGGACTTTGAGAGTTTTCTTAGGAAAATGATGGAAATTCATAGGAAAGCTCATTGGAGAAGGAAATTCAAAACTTGGGAAATTGAAATCCTGGGAATTTTACCCTTGAAATACTTGGAAATCGATTTTGATCTTGGAAAAAGATTGGAAAACTCTTTTGAAGCTCTTAAGAAAATAACATTTTCCAGGGAAAACTATGGGGAAATTGACTTGGGAAAACCGATTTTGAAAGATTCTTAGAGTTTCTTGAGAAATCGATTTCTTGAGAATGAAATTTTCTTAAGAAAATCATAAGAAAACCAATGATTTCATGATGCAAATGATATGAATGAAAGAATGCACTTTGAAAAGTTTTCTAGGGAAATTTGTTGGAAAAATGTGTATTAAGTCAAAGTAAATCCTTCACATATTCTGACTGTGGCCATGAATATGTTCCGAGTTTAATTGATTTAATGCACAAGATTTTGAAAACATTGGAAATATGATGTGCATTTTCAAGATAGCCTAAGAGTGTAGGCTCAATGTGACTAGTAGAAAGATGATGGATCTGGGTCTCGTCCATATCTCGACTAGCGCCGTAAATATGGATTCCACCGAGTTCATCAACTCCCTAAGAGTGGGTGCACGTGCCATTCGTGAACATCCATAGTGCTTTTGAAATAACAATGCATGAATCATATAAGCAGGATATTGCATAAATTCAAACTATATGATATGCATCCTAGTCTAAGCAGGAAATTAACTCTCTTATTCCAAAATTTACATTATTACATCACTAAATAAATGAAATAAAAGAAATTTGCAGACTTCAGCTCCTTCATTTGAATGTTCCTGCCAAACTTGAAATAGAGTTAGCTTAAATATGTGGGTTTTTCCAAGATTTTCCAATAATATTATGAAATTATTGGATTTAATTGGATATAAACCCTATTCTCATGCTTCCTTGATATTTGAAATGATAAAAATGCAAGAAATTCGGTGGAAAATAGTTTGAAATCGGGAATGGTGGTCAAAATGACCAAAATACCCCTAATTATAAAGTTATACCTTTAAAATCAGGGTTTTTTGAAGGAAAACTTGGTAAAATTGAGCTTTTAAAGTTCAAATTGAATCAAATGATGATAAAATGTAGTAAGAGATATGATGACATGCTGCTAGACACATTAAGACTGTAAAATCAGAATTTGGTATTTTGCAATTTATCAGAAAATAACGAATTTCGCTTGTTTTTCACTTGGATCCGGGTCCTACGGGACCCTGTTTTGGTATTGTGGCTAATCCGAACCTCAAATGGATTCTTGTGGCTAATCCGAACCTCAAATGGATTCCAAATTACACCAAATTCGGTATGAAGCATCTACTTACTCTGATAAACAACCTAGAATGCTAAAAATCACGAAATGATATGATTTAAATGCTACAATTCAAAGAAAGTCCTAAAATGGTGGATTTTGCCTATGGATCCGAACCAAATGCAATTCTTAACATGATAATGCAAGATTTACACCATGAAAACTTCTGATATTTTGCATACTGCTAAAAGACTTGAAATGAAACATTTTTGTTTTTTACAGCCTCGGGATTTGAGCCATGGTGAGTTCAATAACAGGGATTTAGTTCTGACAGAGGTAAAAATCACCCTAATCTGATGTAAAATGCCAAACAAATATAAAACAGCTATAGAAATTTATGAAATTAATCAGAGCGATGCACGACACCTACATGAACAGCTTTCATGTTTATGACTTCGGCATTGGATCAATAGAAACACAGAGAAAAATATAACTATTCCTGCCTAAACTAACAGAACAGACAAATATAGCAAAACAGGGGACTGACAAAAAAAATCTGAAGCAGGTATCAACACTGTTCTAAAAATCATAGGCTTTTAGATGCAAACAGAGAACATCACGGACACAATTTTCACTTTTTATAGTTTTGGATTTGGAGCAAAACACAAAGAGAAAACATAGCCGTAAGTCGATCCAAGATTTCAGAAGCTCAAATTAGGCTCTGACACGTGTCCCGAACTCTTGGATTTTTGTCAGATATAAAAAAACATCATAAAAATCTGAAAAAATCATATTAAAAACTAGATATTCTTTCGAGTTCAGAACAGTTTTCGGATAGAAAATATGATCTCCCAAGAGTGATATCACGATTTTAAAAGTCGGCAAATGATTTTCAAAACGCATCCCGGGTGACAAAACCCGACTTGCCATTTTGAATGTTTACCACAGTAAAAAAATTCAAATGCCTCCTAATTTTTGGCAAAATTTCAGGGACACCTAAGGGCGCATTCCGTGATTTTTTTGGGATTTTTAATAAAACATAAATGCATGAAATGACATGTGGACTGACTGACAAAAACAGAGACCTACTGAAAATAAGCAGAATTGAAATAAATGCTAAATTAATCCTAATTAATTCATGAAATGTACTAAATGAATGAAATAAAATGCAAATTAAATCTAGCTAACTACATGCATGTTAAAAATCATCAAGGAAGTATAATTATGTATTTTTATATATGTCGTTTTATGAGAATAGCTCAATCCATCCCTCGGATGAGCTCTTTCTTCAAACGACAACACGAATCAAACCAAAAGAATTATCATAGTGAAATCAATAGGAATGGAGGCTTACCTTGTGTTCTCCAGCGGTTTTGGTACTCCCAAAATGAGTGGCTACCTTGATAATGGGCTCCAGAGGGGCGTGAATCGAGAGGAAACCAAGAAAGAATGAAAATGAAGTTCTGAAGTTCAATTCTCAAACAGGGCTCTCAGAGTGAAAATGCTAAATCCAAAAGAAGCTCCCCTAGGCTGGGCATGGGGCCTTGTATTTATAGAGATTTTTGGAAAATTTTGAAATTCAAAGAAGCTTAATCTGAGCCCTCCATGTGGCGCCATCTTAGAGGGTGTTGTGTTGGAGTTTGAAATTCAAATTCTGCTTTATTCTGGAAGGAGGAGAGACTTCCATGTGACGCCATCTCAGAGCATCCACATTGCCATGTGTCAGAAGGTAGGAGCAGAGGAAGCAGAAGACGCCACCTCAGAGGGGTTTGAATTCTACTTTTTCTGATGAAAGGAGAGACTGACATGTGGCGCCATCTCAGAGCATCTTCATTGACATGTGTCAGAAGGAAAGGCAGAGAATTCAGATGGTGCCACCTCAGAGAGAGTTTGAAATTTAAATTTCTGCTTTTTCTAGATGAAAGGAGAGACTGCCATGTGGCACCACCTCAGGGTGGCTCCTACAATGACATGTGGCAAGAGGGAGGAAAAGGGACACGTGGCACCATCTCACACAAAATAGAAAAGGTGAAGTTCAGGATTTGCGCCACCTCAGACTGGAGTTTGAACATTTGAATTCTAGCTTTCTCTGAAGGAGGCAGAAAGTGACATGTGTCACTTGCTTTTTCTGAAGAAAGCAGAGAGAGACACATGTCCCTTGCTTTTTCTGAGAAGAGCAGAGGGTGACATGTGTCACTTGCTTTTTCTGAGAAAAGCAGGGAGTGACATGTGTCTTCTACTTTTTCTACATGTGTCATCTACTTTTCTGAGAAAAATAGGAGGGAGACATGTGTCCTCTGCTTTTTCTGAAAGGAGCAGAGATTGACACGTGTCGCTTGCTTTTCCTGAGGAAAGGAGAGAGTGACATGTGTCACCTGCAGGAGACATAATTCAAATGGTGCCACCTCAGGGGAGACAAGTTCTACTTTTTCTGAACAGGACAACACATGACACGTGGCATCTCATGGTGACACTTGGCACAGGGTGAAGATGGTAGACATTGACACGTGGCATAAAATAAAGAGGATGACTAATGACATGTGGCGGCATCTTAAGGTGGCTCCACACTGACACGTGTCAAAGGATGGCAGAAGAGAGAAGGTGACATGTGGCGCCAACTCTAGGTGAACCCTATGCTGACACATGGCAGGTAAATGAGAGGAGAGAGAAAGGACAAGTGGCACTAATCCAGGGGACAAGGCTCCTATATTTTTGGGTTTTTTAAAAATTCAAATTTTCAAAAGAAAAGCTTGTGTGACACCACCTCTGTGTGGGTCTCACATTGCTTCTTTATTGAAATAAGGATAAAACCACAACTTCTTTTTGGAATTTTCATAAAATCTGGACTAATGGGCAAAAACAAAAAATTTGAAAAGAGTTTGCCCCTGTAGGGCAATTTTGTAAAAGGAAGATATTTGAAATTGTCAAAAGGGCAAAATCTGAGATAAGGTGGCTGAAATCCATATTAAAACTATCCAGATCATTTTCCTGAGGAAATATTTTAAAATTCAGAGCCCTGGGGGTAAAATGGGAAGAACTGATAATTTTGAAGACCCAGGGTTTTGAAATCAATTTTGAAAAGAGTTGAAATTCTAATCTGGATTGAAAATTTTGAAATCGAGAGTTCTGGACCTCGAAATGACATGCTGTGCAGTGCAGTGATATGAAATGCTCATGCAATGCTATACAATGACATGTCTTATGCAATATAATCTTGAACCAAGACTTGGAGATGCCTGTCTCCTGTCAGGAATAAAATTTTGAACATCTGAGCTAAAATAGGGAGACTTTGAGAGTTCCAGATGAAATTTGGACTTTTACAAGGTCCGGACTCAGAAAATGACCATTTTGCCCTCCAACGATTTCAGAGGCTGGATGTTGATGCTTGGTGGAAATGTTGGGGAGGTGAGTGAAAATTTGGGGTGTTTACAGATGCCCCTCTTTGCTACTAAGCCGGCTTGTGGCCGAGCTTAGTGGCAAAGAAAACACACCAAATTTGGGCTATAAAAAAATGCCCCAGTTAGAAGGATCTGACTGGGCGTGAAGAAATTAGCCCGAGGAAGATGGTAGATATGAAGCGAAGAATGGAGAGAAAAGACTCACTCTGTGAGAGCGAAATTCAGGTTTTATGTCCTTAACCTGGATGGGACAGAAATATCTCGTATGGAACGAAGCTCAGGCTTTTAACCCTTAACCTGATTGGGGAATGGAATATCTCATCGAAATGAGACTCAGGTTTGTACCCTTAACCTGATTGGGCGGAAGATGAAATACCTCTTTAATTGAGGCTCAGGTTTATACCCTTTTCCTGATCGGGCGGAAAATGGAATACCTCTTTGGATGAGGCTCAGGTTTGTACCCTTATCCTGATCGGGTGAAAAATGAAATACCTCTTTGATCGAGGCTCAGGTTTGTACCCTTATCCTGATCGAGTGGAAAATGAAATACCTCTTTGATCGAGGCTCAGGTTTGTACTCTTATCCTGATCGAGCGGAAAATGAAATACCTCTTTGGATGAGGCTCAGGTTTGTACCCTTATCCTGATCGGGCGAAAAATGAAATACCTCTTTGGATGAGGCTCAGGTTTATACCCTTATCCTGATCGGGCTGAAAATGAAATACCTCTTTGATTGAGGCTCAGGTTTATACCCTTATCCTGATCGGGCGGAAAATGAAATACCTCTTTGGATGAGGCTCAGGTTTCTACCCTTATCCTGATCGGGCGGAAAATGGATGGAATCCTCAAAGGAAGAGACCATGATGGAACCTTCGGATCTTGCACAATAAATCCGATAGGGTTTTTTGCAAAAGGAAGGAGAATGGGGTCCTTAAAGCTTGAAAAGGGATTGGTTTTGGGCGTCTCATTGCCGAGACTAAAATCAGCTTTTGAAATTGCCTTTTGCGAGAAAATGATTGGTGGTTCGACCTCGAACCGAAATGGGACTGTCTATGGTGGGACAATAGGGACACAGGGAAGTGTGCAATTCTGAGAGTTCATGCTCTCAAAGAAGGGAAGGAATCAAGTCCTTAAGAGGGATTTAAAATTGGTGTCAGGATGTATCAAAGACGGGCATCAAGTTCTCACTTCATGTCAGGATAGCTGGAAAATATTGTCAAAATGTTGGAAATTCTGCGGTTGATTCAAAATTTTTGAAAATGTTGCACATTGTTGCAGAGATATTCTTTCTTTTCTACCCAAAGCATTACCTCCAAACAAGGTTCACTTCGTAGAATCGAAATTGGAAACCCAAATTGTTTGCAATTGACCTTCTTCAAGGAAGCTATCAATTTTCTTGATATGAACAAGAAAGAGAATTTAATATTATGAAAGCAATTGATGAAAGAATATTGATAATAGAATTTCACAAAGTTAAAGAGGATTCTTGATAAATTTGGCAGTTTGATATCCTGAGAGCTTCTCTCATGATAGTCTTTCTGCACTCTTTTGGTTCTCTGGGTTTTTGCTACATTCTCCTTTATTTTGGAGATGTTCTGACTTTTTCTCTCTTTCTTTTTCATCTCTTTCTCTCTTTTGGGAAGGGTACGTCACAAACTCCTTCATCTTGGAGATGTTTCGATCCTTCTTGGATGATGGGTTTGGAGATCTTTGGGCGATAGCTGAAATTAAATATCTTTTAGGGATTGTCGAGAGGTCCATCGCATCTGCCTTCATCTTGACAGTGCTTTGGACTTTCCCTGGAAGGATCCATCACAAACTCCGTCATCTTGGAGATGTTTTGAATCTTCTTTGGCCCCGGGGGTCTATTCGCCTAATTCGCCTTCATCTTGACGACAGGTGAGAGATCCCTTTTGCGGATATTTAATTGCAGCTTAGGTGATTTTGAGGAAACGGGGCTTGGGTAAATGCTCTCTTTTCTAGCACTAAGGATATTTCCACTGCCTCGTCTTTACAAGAATAGCCTTTAAAAATGTGCCATTGACTGCGATCACTATCAATCATCTATGGCTTTGCAAAATATTGAATTTTCTTTGCTGGCCATATCGATGATTTATCCTTCATCCTTTTGGTTGGCCAAATAGAAAGAATTTGAATTTTGAATCTCTTTTCGCAAAAGCTTCACTCTTTTGGAAGTAATGCTGAAGGTAAACTGAGGTAAAGATTTATGCAATAAAATTTTGAAATCAACAGGTAATTGATTGACACATTGACAAAATTTTCTTGAAATCCTTGGTGAAAGTGAGTATTTGAAGTCCGGCTTAACACATCCGTGATGAAAATCATCCTCTCCTTTCCCCAAAGAAGGCAACTATCAGTTCACTGGGAACAATATCAGTTCAATTAAGAACAACCATCGGTGAGAATAATATCAGTTCAATTAAGAACGACTATCAGTTCTTTGGAACACTATCAGTTCGCTGAAGAACGACTATCAGTTCGCTGAAGAACGACTATCAGTTCACTGGGAACAATATCAGTTCGATGAAGAACGATTATCAGTTCACTTGGAACACTATCAGTTCGATGAAGAACAACTATCAGTTCACTTGGAACACTATCAGTTCAATGAAGAACGATTATGAATTCATTGGAACACTATCAGTTGAATGAAGAACGACTATCAGTTCACTGGAACACTATCAGTTCAATGAAGAACGACTATCAGTTCACTGGGAACAATATCAGTTCAATGAAGAACGACTATCAGTTTGCTTGGAATACTATCAGTTCAATGAAGAACGACTATCAGTTCACTTGGAACACTATCAGTTCGATGAAGAACGACTATTAGTTCACTTGGAACACTATCAGTTCGATGAAGAATGACTATCAGTTCACTGAGAACAATATCAGTTCACTTGGAACACTATCAGTTCAATGAAGAACGACTATCAGTTCACTTGAACACTATCAGTTCAATGAAGAACGACTATCAGTTCACTTGGAACACTATCAGTTCGATGAAGAACGATTATCAGTTCACTTGGAACACTATCAATTCAATGAAGAACGACTATCAGTTCGTTTGGAACACTATCAGTTCGATGAAGAACGACTATCAGTTCAATGAAGAACGACTATCAGTTCGTTTGGAACACTATCAGTTCAATGAAGAACAAGGACCATTATAGAGAGTTGAATCGCTTTTATGAATGGTTTCAGGATTATCCCCTTATCCTGAACGGGGAATGAAAATTGGATTACCTGGCGATCGAAATTGAGAATTTTGGTGATTTTAAAATTGGAAATTGGGTGACCCGGAGGTCGAAATTGAAGAATTGGATGACCCGAGGGTCGAAATTGAAGAATTATGGAAAATGATTCAGGTTTATCCCTTAACCTGAAGGGGAATGGAATTGGGTGCATAGTCAATGCAAATGCAATGCACATGCACATGAAATGCAAATGAAGTGCAAACGAATGCAAATAAGTGCATATATATGCAAAATAAGAGAATGGTTTATCCTGCCTGCATACAGGATGTTTTGAGGTAAAGATAAATTTTTCAAAAAAATGCCCCAGTGTAACTAGGGAGAAAGTTTTGAATAGAAGAAGGACAATTGATGAATATGGCGACAAGTTTCTTGACTGATAGATGTCCTCAAGATCATTCCTCACAAGAGAGACATTATGAAAAGGAAGAGGAAGTAAATAAGACAACACCAAGCTATTGAAAAAAATTTGATGACTTTATTGATGCTTTAAAATCAAGGAAAGAGAATGGGATTACATTATTCTTTTGAAAAAGCAAGATGGGAAATGGGAAATTGTTGGCATTGTCATCTTCTTGAATGATTGTAGAAAAAATCTTTGTCAGGATGACTAGTCTTCCTTTTCATCTTCAACGAGGAGCTTCTTGTCAATACAGTCTTGAACAATGTTCTTAAGGACGAAGCAGTTTTCTGTATCATGCCCTACTGCTCGATGAAACTTGCAAAATTGTTCTTTGAATCTGCCCATAATTGTTGGAGGATCAGCAGCTTTAGGCAATCGGACAAGGTCTTTCTCAAGCATATACTCGAGGATACTCTCGAGTGTCTGATCCAGAGGGGTGAATTCTCGATCAGTTCTCCAGTCCTTGCGCTTTGATTTTTCCTGATCTTTCTTTTGATGCTGAGGGCTGGATTGGAGAGGTTTATCACTGTTGATGTCCTTCCCCTTTTGTTTTTTGATTCCCTAAAAACTGTTGCCATGATCATTCTTGTTGCCTTTGCTATTATTGAAAGATTTAGCCGCAAAAGTGAAGTGAGCCTTCTTCTTTTGTTCACCTTGAGAGTTATTCTTGGAAAATGTGAAGCCTTCATAGACTCCATTCTCCACACTCAACTCGAGCCATTCTGCTCGTTCAATGAGTTCAACGAAAGATTTGGATGGTGAGGTAGAAATTAATCCTCTCAGAGGTTGCAAAAAATTATTGAGGATCAATGGTAAAGCATGTCTTTTTGATATAGGATCCCTCATTTTGTTGCAGGTCTCTCTCCATCTGCGAATGAAGTCCCTTGCCTTTTCATTTTCATTCTGCCTTAGATTGCAGAGATGGCTCAATGTTGGGAGCGCTTCAGTATTGAACAAGAATCGTTCAACGAACAAATTCACGACTTTGTCAAACTCTTTCAGTTCTATAGGATTGACATGTTCCGCGTACCATTTGGCCACGACTCCTTCCAGGCTGCGAGGAAAGCATAAGAACAATGCTCTATTGTCTCTTTTGAACCTAGAGCATTCAGCGAAGAACATGGCGAGATGGGCTTTTGGGTCGCCAGAACCATCTAACTTGATGAATTTTCGGGGAAGATTCTCCAGATCATCATCCCCTTCTAAACCGTCGTAGAAGTCGTCGCTGGTGAAGACTTTCTTGCCCTTGTCGCGGGCTTGCAGATCCTTGACCACTCTGGCCATTTCCCTGAATTGTGCTTGCAGGGGCTCTTCTGCAACCTGACTTTTTGATTTGTGACTCCTTTTTTGGCCACGTTTCTGAAATGCTGGAGGCACCTCATATTCTTCATCGGTATCATCTTCGTCTGAAATATCTTGAACATTCTCCTCAGAGGACTTGGTTGACCTCTTGGCCACACGATCTCTAATTCTCTGACTGAATTGATTTTTGTCTGAGCTGGTGCCAGCCTGCTCACTCATCATCCTCTGAAACATTGCGTACATCTGAGGGTCGATACCATCATCTTCTGGCTGCTCTTGGTCTTTGTCTGACCTTGGCGAATTCATCTCTCCTTCTGATGTTGATGAGTAACTGATACGCTGAATTGGTGCGGTCTTCTTTCCTGACCTTGTCTGAACCATCAAATGTTGTGAAGGCTTTCTTGTATTCTCTCTCTTTCTCTTTCTCTGCAGGACTCTGCAGGGCAAAGATAGGATCAAATTTTAAGGATTTTTTTTTTTGGATTTTTGGAAGGAAATATTGAAGAAAATATGGTAGACCATTGAAAGATTATCCCATTACTAGGGATGGAGTCGCCGCTGAAATCACGACAATTGTGTTGTTATTCTTTGTAAGAGAATTAAACAACAGAAAATGTGCCTTGTTACCTAGGCGAGGTCGTCAACACGAGTAAAACACCATTTTTAAAGGAAAGAGATATCTTTTGGAAAAACAATCCGCAAACAGATTTAGAATAAGGAGAAGGCAAGTGGGTAAACAGTTTCCGCCACAATAATCAAGGTATGCACGAGGAAAATGCGGTGAAGAATTTTGCAAGTAAACAACAGGATCGAAAATCCAATGAGAGAAAACATATGATTTTGAAAAATTTGCAGGCAGGATAAAAATGCAGCTGGAAATTCGAGATCCAATAGAAAGGTAGAATGGAAAAATCACCTGAAGTTTTGAAAGAAATTGAATATTTGGGAAAAACCATCCAGGGTTTTAGAAAATAAAGGAAAATATGAGAATATGGATATTTGGAAAGATATTTTTGAAAAAAATATGAGAGAAATAAAAGTAGCATACAAACTCACATCCTGCATAAACATTTATGCACATTCAGCACTCCCTAAAAAGCTGACTCTAGATGCATCATTTTGAAAACAGCTGTAGAACCTTAATCCTAACTCTAAGTTCAGATCATCTTCGTCCAATCCAGTTATGCCGATATACCCGAATTGAAATCTGAGGTACGTGGCATAGAGTTTCAACTCCGGTTCTAAGGTAAGGTTTTCCAGCATCCTTGAGCGCCTACCGATATACTTCAGACTGTGGCCCGCGGTACGTGGTAGGGGGGTGTTAACCCAAATAGTTGGCCCAGTTGTGAGGCTCTGTCCCGAACTATGGTTCTGGAAGAGAGCCCAGCAACGTGAAGACCGGGTAATGGTAGGTAATGGAGATTTTGAAAAAATGATCACATGCAAGAAATAGAGGGCTCTAAGTCCTAGAGAGATAGACTTTTGAAAATCTTTTGAAGAAGCATACATTGTTTGCATTCAGATCCTAAATTGAGGAGAGTTGTGTTTAGACCTAAGTCTATGTGAGCATGAAAATATCTCCTCAATATGGTCCTACCAAACCATGCCTAAGCTATATGTAATCAATGTTAGCTAGGTCAGAATCTAGGCTCCTAGGCTCACATGATATTGAAAGTAAAAGAGCTGACATTTTGTGAACATAATTTTGATAATTAAACTAAGTCAAGCATAATTTAGGTCAGACAAGGACAGGTCCCATCTCGGTCGCCAAACCTGTTATCGTCGCGAAATTTTTCCCCCGTCTTCCCTTCCTTGCAGAAGAGAAAGAGGGGAAACGCTTTCGCGCTTCAAACTTGACCGGATTTTGGAAATTGTTTTTGAAATACTCGCCTCCGTTTTTGAAAATTGCGGGAAAATCCATGGGATGGAGCTCGACCTGTCGGTACGAGGTTCGACCGTTCCTGCCTCCTTTAACAGGGGTAATCGAACCAAGGACCAAAATCGTGCTTGACTTAGTTAAATCATCAAAGTTATGTTCTATCCTAAATGCACAGAGAATTCAGGCATGTGCTATGAGATTTTGGAAGATGCAGCTTGGGAAAACATGATGTATGCTTGGAAGATATTTGGAGTTGGAAAGAATCTCTCAGGAAAAGGGTCAATTTCTCAGGAAACTCAGATAAAAAGGGTTTTTGAAAACATGAGAAAGCTTATAAAGATGTGAGGAAATCAGGAATAGTTGAAAATCCTGGGAAAATGGAAGTGATTCTTGAGGAAAAGGTGAACCTTTGAAAAGGGAAATACTTCTTAGGAAAACTTGGACTTTGAGAGTTTTATTAGGAAAATGATGGAAATTCATAGGAAAGCTCATTGGAGAAGGAAATTCAAAACTTGGGAAATTGAAATCCTGGGAATTTTACCCTTGAAATACTTGGAAATCGATTTTGATCTTGGAAAAAGATTGGAAAACTCTTTTGAAGCTCTTAAGAAAATAACATTTTCCAGGAAAAACTATGGGGAAATTGACTTGGGAAAACCGATTTTGAAAGATTCTTAGAGTTTCTTGAGAAATCGATTTCTTGAGAATGAAATTTTCTTAAGAAAATCATAAGAAGACCAATGATTTCATGATGCAAATGATATGAATGAAAGAATGCACTTTGAAAAGTTTTCTAGGGAAATTTGTTGGAAAAATGTGTATTAAGTCAAAGTAAATCCTTCACATATTCTGACTGTGGCCATGAATATGTTCCGAGTTTAATTGATTTAATGCACAAGATTTTGAAAACATTGGAAATATGATGTGCATTTTCAAGATAGCCTAAGAGTGTAGGCTCAATGTGACTAGTAGAAAGATGATGGATCTGGGTCTCATTCATATCTCGACTAGGGCCGTAAATATGGATTCCACCGAGTTCATCAACTCCCTAAGAGTGGGTGCACGTGCCATTCGTGAATATCCATAGTGCTTTTGAAATAACAATGCATGAATCATATAAGCAGGATATTGCATAAATTCAAACTATATGATATGCATCCTAGTCTAAGCAGGAAATTAACTCTCTTATTCCAAAATTTACATTATTACATCACTAAATAAATGAAATAAAAGAAATTTGCAGACTTCAGCTCCTTCATTTGAATGTCCCTGCCAAACTTGAAATAGAGTTAGCTTAAATATGTGGGTTTTTCCAAGATTTTCCAATAATATTATGAAATTATTGGATTTAATTGGATATAAACCCTATTCTCATGCTTCCTTGATATTTGAAATGATAAAAAGGCAAGAAATTCGGTGGAAAATAGTTTGAAATCCGGAATGGTGGTCAAAATGACCAAAATACCCCTAATTATAAAGTTATACCTTTAAAATCAGGGTTTTTTGAAGGAAAACTTGGTAAAATTGAGATTTTGAAGTTCAAATTGAATCAAATGATGATAAAATGTAGTAAGAGATATGATGACATGCTGCTAGACACATTAAGACTGTAAAATCAGAATTTGGTATTTTGCAATTTATCAGAAAATAACGAATTTCGCTTGTTTTTCACTTGGATCCGGGTCCTACGGGACCCTGTTTTGGTATTGTGGCTAATCTGAACCTCAAATGGATTCTTGTGGCTAATCCGAACCTCAAATGGATTCCAAATTACACCAAATTCGGTATGAAGCATCTACTTACTCTGATAAACAGCCTAGAATGCTAAAAATCATGAAATGCTATGATTTAAATGCTACAATTCAAAGAAAGTCCTAAAATGGTGGATTTTGCCTATGGATCCGAACCAAATGCAATTCTTAACATGATAATGCAAGATTTACACCATGAAAACTTCTGATATTTTGCATACTGATAAAAGACCCGAAATGGAACATTTTTGTTTTTTACAGCCTCGGGATTTGAGCCATGGTGAGTTCAATAACAGGGATTTAGTTCTGACAGAGGTAAAAATCACCCTAATCTGATGTAAAATGCCAAACAAATATAAAACAGCTATAGAAATTTATGAAATTAATCAGAGAGATGCACGACACCTACATGAACAGCTTTCATGTTTATGACTTCGGCATTTGATCAATAGAAACACAGAGAAAAATATAACTATTCCTGCCTAAACTAACAGAACAGACAAATATAGCAAAACAGGGGACTGACAAAAAAAATCCGAAGCAGGTATCAACACTGTTCTAAAAATCACAGGCTTTTAGATGCAAACAGAGGACATCACGGACACAATTTTCACTTTTTATAGTTTTGGATTTGGAGCAACACACAAAGAGAAACCATAGCCCTAAGTCGATCCAAGATTTCAGAGGCTCAAATTAGGCTCTGACACGTGTTCTGAACTCTTGGATTTTTGTCAGATATAAAAAAACATCATAAAAATCTGAAAAAATCATATTAAAAACTAGATATTTTCTCGAGTTTAGAACAGTTTTCGGATAGAAAAGATGATCTCCCAGGAGTGATATCACGATTTTAAAAGTCGGCAAATGATTTTCAAAACGCATCCCGGGTGACAAAACCCGACTTGCCATTTTGAATGTTTACCGCAGTAAACAAATTCAAATGCCTCATAATTTTTGGCAAAATTTCAAGGACACCTAGCGGCGCATTCCGTGATTTTTTTGGGATTTTTAATAAAACATAAATACATGAAATGATGTGTGGACTGACTAACAAAAACAGAGACCAACTGAAAATAAGCAGAATTGAAATAAATGCTAAATTAATCCTAATTAATTCATGAAATGTACTAAATGAATGAAATAAAATGCAAATTAAATCTAGCTAACTACATGCATGTTAAAAATTATCAACGAAGTATAATTATGTATTTTTATATATGTCGTTTTATGAGAATAGCTCAATCCATCCCTCGGATGAGCTCTTTCTTCAAACGACAACACGAATCAAACCAAAAGAATTATCATAGTGAAATCAATAGGAATGGAGGCTTAACTTGTGTTCTCCAGCGGTTTTGGAACTCCCAAAATGAGTGGCTACCTTGATAATGGGCTCCAGAGGGGCGTGAATCGAGAGGAAACCAAGAAAGAATGAAAATGAAATTCTGAAGTTCAATTCTCAAACAGGGCTCTCAGAGTGAAAATGCTAAATCCAAAAGAAGCTCCCCTAGGCTGGGCATGGGGCCTTGTATTTATAGAGATTTTTGGAAAATTTTGAAATTCAAAGAAGCTTAATCTGAGCCCTCCATGTGGCGCCATCTCAGAGGGTGTTGTCTTGGAGTTTGAAATTCAAATTCTGCTTTATTCTGGAAGGAGGAGAGACTTCCATGTGGCGCCATCTCAGAGCATCCACATTGCCATGTGTCAGAAGGTAGGAGCAGAGGAAGCAGAAGACGCCACCTCAGAGGGGTTTGAATTCTACTTTTTCTAATGAAAGGAGAGACTGACATGTGGCGCCATCTCAGAGCATCTTCATTGACATGTGTCAGAAGGAAAGGCAGAGGATTCAGATGGTGCCACCTCAGAGAGAGTTTGAAATTTAAATTTCTGCTTTTTCTAGAGGAAAGGAGAGACTGCCATGTGGCACCACCTCAGGGTGGCTCCTACAATGACATGTGGCAAGAGGGAGGAAAAGGGACACGTGGCACTATCTCACACAAAATAGAAAAGGTGAAGTTCAGGATTTGCGCCACCTTAGACTGGAGTTTGAACATTTGAATTCTAGCTTTCTCTGAAGGAGGCAGAAAGTGACATGTGTCACTTGCTTTTTCTGAAGAAAGCAGAGAGAGACACATGTCCCTTGCTTTTTTTGAGAAGAGCAGAGGGTGACATGTGTCACTTGCTTTTTCTGAGAAAAGCAGGGAGTGACATGTGTCTTCAACTTTTTCTACATGTGTCATCTACTTTTCTGAGAAAAATAGGAGGGAGACATGTGTCCTCTGCTTTTTCTGAAAGGAGCAGAGATTGACACGTGTCGCTTGCTTTTCCTGAGGAAAGGAGAGAGTGACATGTGTCACCTGCAGGAGACATAATTCAAATGGTGCCACCTCAGGGGAGACAAGTTCTACTTTTTCTGAACAGGACAACACATGACACGTGGCATCTCATGGTGACACTTGGCACAGGGTGAAGATGGTAGACATTGACACGTGGCATAAAATAAAGAGGATGACTAATGACATGTGGCGGCATCTTAAGGTGGCTCCACACTGACACGTGTCAAAGGATGGCAGAAGAGAGAAGGTGACATGTGGCGCCAACTCTAGGTGAACCCTATGCTGACACATGGCAGGTAAATGAGAGGAGAGAGAAAGGACAAGTGGCACTAATCCAGGGGACAAGGCTCCTATATTTTTGGGTTTTTTAAAAATTCAAATTTTCAAAAGAAAAGCTTGTGTGACACCACCTCAGTGTGGGTCTCACATTGCTTCTTTATTGAAATAAGGATAAAACCACAACTTCTTTTTGGAATTTTCATAAAATCTGGACTAATGGGCAAAAACAGAAATTTTGAAAAGAGTTGGCCCCTGTAGGGCAATTTTGTAAAAGGAAGATATTTGAAATTGTCAAAAGGGCAAAATCTGAGATAAGGTGGCTGAAATCCATATTAAAACTATCCAGATCATTTTCCTGAGGAAATATTTTAAAATTCAGAGCCCTGGGGGTAAAATGGGAAGAACTGATAATTTTGAAGACCCAGGGTTTTGAAATCAATTTTGAAAAGAGTTGAAATTCTAATCTGGATTGAAAATTTTGAAATCGAGAGTTCTGGACCTCGAAATGACATGCTGTGCAGTGCAGTGATATGAAATGCTAATGCAATGCTATACAATGACATGTCTTATGCAATATAATCTTGAACCAAGACTTGGAGATGCCTGTCTCCTGTCAGGAATAAAATTTTGAACATCTGAGCTAAAATAGGGAGACTTTGAGAGTTCCAGATGAAATTTGGACTTTTATAAGGTCCGGGCTGAGAAAATGACCATTTTGCCCTCCAGCGATTTCAGAGGCTGGATGTTGATGCTTGGTGGAAATGTTGGGGAGGTGAGTGAAAATTTGGGGTGTTTACAGCAGGGAAGATGCAACTGCAACACAAAAGACCATTACATGTAGTTCAACACACTCAGGCGTTTGAAGTGAATCTTGGATATTCCGTCTTATGGGAACAACATTAGCTATTTCCACGGTATGGGTGCCGCGCCTGTGGACCCGAAGCAAAGATATTTCAACTACACTTGTAGTTCAACGAAGTTTCCAAATATGTGGATCTGCAATTATATTCGTCGGGGTTCTTTAACTAGGCATTGTACGTAACTCAGGGCATAAGGGTCTTCCTTACGCGACATGACACGCGTACGTGTCGAAGGTGATACTGAAATAATCCATGTAATGGGAATTACATTAGCATTGCCACGGTTTCGGGGTGCCGCGCCTGCGGACCCGAAAATAAGGACATTGCCAAACCGAACAGGGCAACTCTATGGAGTTCTACACTTACTTAGGAGCGTAACTTCATCTGGGAAAAATAAATTTCTGGATGGGACACAAGAGTGTCGCAAGTCCATTCGGTCATACCGAAGCAAACGTTTATGGGTTTGAAATATATATATATATATACTTTCATGTATGTACACAACTATATCTAGGTATAGGCGCAATAATACACCTAATAACCCGGTACAAAGGCAGCTCAAGGCATGTGCTCGCATGCCAACACCCTAATCAAGGTGTGAAAGGGTGCGGGGAAACAAACCTGGATTTGCGCTCATCAAGGACCAACTAATGGTGTAGTTGTAAATCTGGTCATATATAAAACAGACATTATTCCTAACAGTCGATTCCTGGAGTGTCTTAGTCTTCATAGGTTTCGGCATAGAGGCCGCACATGCTGCCAAGAGGCCTATGCACAAAACGTTGGTTTGGTCCTCCGGACCTGACCACTAAGCCCAGCCATGAGAATCGGATCTGATTCTCTGCTTGCACCCGACTTCTTAATAGGATCGGATGGGGCTGAAACAAGCCGCCAATAGGGCAACCGCAAGTACCCCACGAACTGGGTACCAAGGGGACTGGACACTGTGGGTCTGGTCCTCAGAACCAAACTGTTGTCAGCCATATACGGGTCTGAACCATTCGGTTCAGGCCTGGACCCACAAAGGTCGGCTTCCACAGCCGCGGGTGCCCAACACCATGCGGCTGGCACCCGACACCAGAAATGTGCGAAACAAGGTTGGCACCATGTGTCAATCCAACTGTCAACTGAATCAGGTCTGACGTTGGTTCAGACCTGAATGGGAAGGAGGCTAACCGATTAGGGTCTAGGTGCTCAACATTAAGCAGAGCACACCCGGTCCGAATAAGGTGAACAACAAGAATCGGGCTGGGTCAAGGCTCACTAAAATTCGGTCAAACCAGATTATAGTGTTGGTCTGAACCAATGGTTCAGACCGGCATTTCAGTCCAAGACGGGAAAAAAAGAATAAAGAGAAGAAACACGAAAACTTACTAGAGAAAAAGAAAATCTTGAAAGCCTGTGCTAGGCGCGCGGGCCACCCGCACTGTGCCCAGCTCCCATTATGACGAAACTGGTTGGCCAAAAGGTCTGGTCACATAGTGACCCTGGTCCAACAAGGCTGTAGCGCGAGTCCCAACTCGCTGGGACTGGGTTGATCCCAAACACACACACAAAGATGAAAAAGAAAGAAGAGTTTCGAGCTGGATTGCCGCAACTGCTCAAGCATGCAAAAAATACTAAAAAGGGGGGGAAAAGGGTGCTGGGTGTAGGCTGGACGAGCCCAGCTCGGTCCAGCACACCCCAGCAAGTTACCCATAGCCACTGGTGCCTCAAGGACCCTGCAACCGAAATAATGAAATACAGCATGCTGGAACTAACAACATAATAAAAAAAAGAAATATACATAGGCATGAAAAACTAAAGATAGAATGAAAAAAAAAAGAACAAGGGAAAACGATTGTTAAAAAAAGATGCAGCAAGTCTAGCAATGTAACTCGAAATGGTCTAATGGAAGGAGATGGATTTTATTTTTCAAGCTAATCCGCCCTTGGAGTTCGCATGCATGGATGCGTTGCAACCTCAGCTTCATGTGCAATGAAACCTTGAAAAAAAATATGTTGAGTCTTCACCTTAGCGACTTGGAGAATTGGAGGAAATGTAGGGCTGCAGTCCTTCACGCCAAGGGTGGAGCTCCCACGGCTGGAGGGAGGAAGCAAATGAGAGGGAAGGAGAAGAGAGTTTGGAGAGAGAGAGAGAGAGTGAGAAAGAAAAATCGCCCAACAAGGGGGGCCCGATTTTTTCTAAAGGGTCTTATAGAGTGTGGGATTGAGAAGGGTGGTGATGTCTTCTTTTAAATCGTTGTAATTTTGAAAAGATTTTTAAATGTAAAATATGTGAAAACCAGACATCAAATAATAAAAACCGGTTCTCACTAGTGGATGAGACCGGGTCGAACTCAGGGAACGGGAATATATCGTATTCAAGTACACAAATCTAAACTAATCTTTATTGCCGAATTATTGAAATGTAAAATGTTTAAGAAAAGTAAAACAACTAACTATTACAACAAATGAATACCCTTCGCAGAGGGCGTAAAGTGCAATATTTACAAAACCAATTAAATTCCTAATTCTAAACTGAAAAGTAAAAAGAAGCTTTATTCTTCTCTTTCTTGTGTCACGTAATCGCTTCAACTCCACTCCTGTGCTATCCTGCACAATTCAAAAGAACACGAGTAGCACAAGAGAGAAAGAAAACTATACTAAAGAATTATAAGATCTAAATGACACTTCAAATTAAAAAATGATTACTAACTACTAATTAACCTAAAATAAAATGCTAATCATTACGAAGATGCTAATTAAATCTAACTACTAACTAATTGATTAATCTAATTATTAACTATTTATGAACTAACAACTAACTATTGGTAGATTAAACTAAACAACTACAAGCTAATGAACTAATACTCTTTAAAACGAAAACATCAGCAATTAAAACTCAACAAAACTCAAATTTGCTCCAGCTAACACTTAATAAAAACATGCAATGACAGTCATTGAAAATCAACAGTGAAGTTCATAGAAAATACACTGTGAAGCTTAGCATTTCATGCCATTGATATGTACTGGATTTACTCAACATATCATTCACGGATATTTCAAACATCTACCGAAGTTTTTACTTCAATCACAATACTTTTCAATCAATACACTCTTGCCACAAATTATTTTCACAAATACCAGATTTCACTCAACTTCATCTGCCGGAAGACTTTTGTCAGAAACCATTGATCATCAGTACAGTTCAGAAATTTCGGTTGTAAATCACAATTAACATAGAGCAATCACAATTCCTCTGTGTTAATCATGGCATGAAACTCTCAATTTTTTACAGCTTATACAGGGAGTCACTAGAGATGCAGTTCTCAGACACAATGTTAAGTTGCCGGATTAATCATTCGATCAAGGAAAACATTAAAAAAAATTGATCAGAAATTGGGAATAACATCCATCGATTTGCATCTCAATCGATTGAAGACATCTCAACCGGCTGATTCCATTCGATCAAACAATAATCACACAAGCTGGAATCACTTGGGAATCAACTAGACATTTGCCAGAATTCCCTTGATCAATGATCAAACTCACCGGGAAAACAATCACTTGCCAGTATTTCAAACAGCAACAGAATTCAGTTACTTCAACGAATGGCGATCAGAGATCGGTAACATCCATCAAAAATCAGTAAAACATAACTTCAATCAAATTTCAAACAATCTATCACCGAGAAAAACAATAGTATCAACCTGAAATAGCAATCGTGAAATGAATTTCACGTTGGATCAATAATGAGACCACTCACATCTTCACGATAATCGTGAAGTTATTCCGGCTAAAGCATGTGATTCCGATCATCATCTCTGGCAGATCCATAGATTTCAGGCAATTAAACAGTGTATCCATATTCCGACATGTTCTTTACAGCAGTCAAGAGCTCCGATCAGTACCAGAAATAAGTTTTGAAAAAGAATGATCGCCGAAAAAAAAAACTGGAAATCGATCCAGATGATCGATACTGCTTAGAACAGAGTTTTTTTTTTCTTTAAATTTTTTCTTCTCTTTTTTTTTTATTTTCCAAATTGGGATTCAAACCTTATGCAGATTTATCATTCAGAAAGAAAGAAATAAAACGAAGAAGAAGAAGAAGACTAATTGGAAGAAGAAGAAGAAGAAGAAGTTCTGAAAACTCACCGTGAACCTTAGAAGGGTTAGGAAAGAGTTGGCCCCCTCCTGTACACCATCTCCGGATTGAAGGCACCTCCACCTGAAACGAGAAAGAGAAATAGGAAGAAGGAGAAGAAGAAGAGAAGAATGAGGTGGAGGGGAGGGGTTAGGAAAGAGGGAAATGCGTACAGAAGAAGACCCCGATTTTTACGTTTTTTGGGGGGTTTTAAAAGAGTTCAAACCGGCTGGAACCGGTTTGAAACATATTTTTTTCATTTTTAAAACTGCAAACCGGTTGAAGCCGGTTTTGCTTATTATTATTTTTTCAATTTTAAAAAAAACGAAAAACTATGAAAACTAGTTTATTAGAAAGTGTTCAAAAATTAAAAATCAAAACTTATTTAAAAAGAAACTAAAAAAGAACTATTCTAACTATTTATATTTATATATAATTTTTTTCTTTTCTAAAAAAAACAAACATTTAAAATGATTTTAAAAACTATATATTTTTTTTTATTTTAATTTTAACTGAAAACTAAAACTAAACTACTATGAATATAACAAAAACTAAAATATATAAAAAAAATGTAAAATTAAACTATTTTTTCATGCATTTTCTATTTTTAAATCATTTTATCACATTTACTCGAAAACTATCATAAAACTGGGTTTTTGAAACATTATTTTATAAAATCATGCATATTTTAATGTTAATAAACCCTGAATTATATGCATGATCAAATACCCCCATCCTTATGTTTTGCTAGTCCTCGAGCAAACTAGAAAAATGCATAAAATCAAACTATCACCTAACTCACTTTCGTAGGAATCACGGTTGCATTTAGCTCATGCAACAAGCCCTTTCAACCCCTGGGTTACCCCAGTGGACGAGTAAGGTCTCGTGAGGGTTTGCAGTGATGCTACCCACATACATCTCTGTCATGTATGCATAATATTACACATCCTCATAAGCAGTAGGTAATTAAAGACTTTGTTTTCACAAATATTTCCTGTTATTTCAAAATCGGAATATAATTAGAGTCTTTTATGCACCACCACAGAAAAATAATTTCTTTCACTTTTCTAAATATCACCATTATTTATGTTTTAATCTTAGAAAATCCAATAATAACATATTATTATTTACTTATCCTCAATCATATGTTTTCTGCATAGGTTTTCTCAATCGCACTTCTAAGCACTGAACTTTTCTTTCTTTTTAAGCTCTTTTCTTTCTTTTTTTTCTTTTCACGCTTTTTCTTTTTGCGCATTCATTCTTCTCTTATAGCTTGCGTGTGGTCTGCTTCTATGCTTTGTGCAATGTCAATCTCTTCTATACTTTTTCAATACATACAAAAAGATATCAACTAAGACATAAAAGTGACTTCCTTCATTCACCTTTATAACATGAGAGTCAAATATTTCAACTTGTATCTGTTCTCAGTTACTTAGGATCACAAAGTTTTCCACTCTCCTTTTCGAAAATGGAATTAAAAGTTTCAACTTACATCTAAGTTCCATCTACTAAGGATTGTGAAATTATCCAAACAACCTAACGCATGCTATTTTTTCTTTTGAGCTCATTTTTTACACTTGTTTATTTGCTTAGTTTTTCAAAAATAAAACTGTGCATATTCATATTTATGATTCAAAATAAATTCTAACATGTATTTATCATCATTTCTTTGAAATCCGCATAAACAACCATAATTTTTAGATCTATGTCAGAAAAAATTTTTGTGGGGCTTAAAAATCCTCTAAAAACATCAGATTTGAAATAACATTCATATAAGTTCAAACTCTTTCTTTAAAAATCTACTTTTCATGAAAGATGTGTAAACATGTGCAAGAACGTAAACAGAAATATCAAGGTGTGCAAACTACACCCTCCCCCATGCTTGAATGACACTGTCCCAGTGGCACTCCCCCATGCTTATATGAAACTAAGTGAATGCACATGAGAGAAATAAATGAGGGAAAAGAGTAGAATGACCTGACATGAATTAAACATGCACGTTCTATGAATGTAATGAATGCAATGTATACATGACAAAACATGAAACTCATAGAAAAGATAGAAAACAAAAAATAAAACCAAATGAAATCTACAAATCCTAACAACAAATGTAATACTGTACAGAATATGGGTTGCCTCCCATAAAGCGCTAAGTTTCACGTCCCCAGCCAGACGAATCCCCGGAAAAATCCTTCATCGTCCATGAGATCAATGGACATGAAGTCAGGCTCAATCGGGCTCTCTATGAAAAATAATGTCATCTGTGACACTGCGCAGTGTGTTCCCATCCTGTATACCTCTCAATGGCTCGAAGTGCCTGATCCAATTCAAATCACCTATCTGATTCGCAAGTAATTCTAGGTGATGCTCTTCTAGTGATTCCTTATCCTCCTCAAGAGGTGGATTACTCAATAACCAAGCATATTCTGCTTCTATGAGGTCTTAAATGACATCGACCTCGAAAGAAGCCTCCTCAACCGCAGGCCCCATAGCAGCACGAAAAATGTTCACCCGCATCTTCCTATTTCCGAATGACACATCCATCACACCAGTGCGGCAATTGATGCACGCATTGGCGGTAGCTAGGAAGGAGCGACCGAGAATCATAGGAGTCTACTGTGGGCTATCAACTCCCTCCATATCTAATATCACGAAGTCGACAGGGAAATAACAATCCTCTACCTTGACTAAAACATCTTCAAGTATCCCTCTTTGGACCTTGATAGATCTATCTGCGAGCTGAAGAGTCATAGGTATAGGTTTTATCTCTTTAAATCCAAATTGGTCATAAAAGAAACCCGGCAAGATGTTAACACTTGCCCCAAGGTCGAGCAATGCAGGCCCAACAGTGGTGTTTCCTATGACACATGAGATGATAGGAGTCCCTGGGTCCTTGAGCTTAGGTGGTGATTGATGTTGCAATACTGCGCTCACTTGCCCGGTTAAATAAATCTTTTTCTGCACATGGGACATCGACTTCCTTTTCTGCGTACAAAGTTCTTTGAGGAACTTTGCATATGCAGGGACTTGTTTGATGGCATCTAGTAAGGGGAGGTTTATCTGAACGTGCTTGAATATCTCAAGCATCTCTTGCATGTTCACTCCAGCCTTACCTAATGCTCTCAGCCTTTCTAACGCCTCAGGAAAGGGGGCCTTAGGAATGTAGGATGGTGAAGGCTCCTATGGAAGAACCTTCTCGCTTTCCTGAGGTAAAACCTTAGGGACAGACTGCTTCTCACTTATCTTCTCTCTTTCTTCTGCAGCCTCCCTCGCTTGGTACTGCTTCCCACTCCTAAGGGTTACAACCCTATCGAACCGTGAAGTTGTCGCATGGTGCATCGAATTTTCGCTCAATGTCTCAAAAAGCGACCACGCTTCATCCTCACTTTTTAGCATAAAAGTGCCCCCACATGATGAATCCACTATTTGCCTGTCCTTCTCGGTCAGGCCATCGTAAAAATACTGCACCAGTTGCCAACGAGGCACCTGGTGGTGGGGACACTTGCGGAGAAGATCTTTCATTCTCTCCCAAGTCTCGTAGAATTGTTCTCCCTCAATCTGCGAGAAACTGATTATGGCTTTACGAAACTGATTCGTCTTACCAATTGGGAAGTACTTTTTAAGAAATTTGCGTTGCATTCCTTCCCAAGTGGTAATCTGAACCGTATCGAGAGCCTTTAGCCAATGTTTAGCTTTATCTTTGAGAGAGAACGGAAACACCGTCAACCTTAATGCGTCATCTCCAAAATTGTTGATCCGCACTGTCGAGCAGATCTCCAGAAAATCATCAATATGACTATATGGGTCTTCGTTGCTTAGGCCATGAAATGATGGTAACATTTGAATGATACTGGCCTTTATTTCAAATTGATTGGCTCCTACATCAGGTCTCGTGATGCAGGAGGTGGGAGTGTATATGGTGGGCATGAAGTACTCCTTAAGGGTACGGAACAACGACCGAGTTTCGGCCATGGTGATGAGGAGTTCTCCTAACAAGAAACTCAGAACTCAATTAGCTCAGGTCGAGTGATCGTTGCCTGTGCATACACCTTGAAGTAGACCGGTGTAACACTCGTCGTAATTTTGGGTTTTCTACCTAACTAACGCACTAAGCGGCCAAACCACGCAAACCACAAAGCGAGTAAACTAAAAACAACAAAAACTAAACAAACACCACACAGTTACATAATAGAGATTATGCAAAGAAATATAAAAACTATGTGTACGGTACCAATCGTACACAGTCACCTCTAAGGGGTTCCTAGTAGGTGGGCTGTGCAGAAAAGTAAGCTCTTCTCTAAGATATGCACATACGTGGTTCTAAACCTAAATGCAACACAAACACTAGGCAATAAAGTGAATACTAATATTACGCCGTTCCCCGGCAACGGCGCCAAAAATTTAATGTCTTCTTTTAAATCGTTGTAATTTTGAAAAGATTTTTAAATGTAAAACATGTGAAAACTAGACATCAAATAATAAAAACCGGTTCTCACTAGTGGATGAGACCGGGTCGAACTCAGGGAACGGGAATATATCGTATTCAAGTACACAAATCTAAACTAATCTTTATTGCTGAATTATTGAAATGTAAAATGTTTAAGAAAAGTAAAACAACTAACTATTACAACAAATGAATACCCTTCGCAGAGGGCGTAAAGTGCAATATTTACAAAACCAATTAAATTCCTAATTCTAAACTGAAAAGTAAAAAGAAGCTTTATTCTTCTCTTTCTCGTGTCACGTAATCGCTTCAACTCCACTTCTGTGCTATCCTTCACAATTCAAAAGAACACGAGCAGCACAAGAGAGAAAGAAAACTATACTAAAGAATTATAAAATCTAAATGACACTTCAAATTAAAAATTGATTACTAACTACTAATTAACCTAAAATAAAATGCTAATCATTACAAAGATGCTAATTAAATCTAACTACTAACTAATTGATTAATCTAATTATTAACTATTTATGAACTAACAACTAACTATTGGTAGATTAAACTAAACAACTACAAGCTAATGAACTAATACTCTTTAAAACGAAAACATCAGCAATTAAAACTCAACAATTCTCAACAAAACTCAAATTTGCTCCAGCTAACACTTAATAAAAACATGCAATGACAGTCATTGAAAATCAACAGTGAAGTTCATAGAAAATACACTGTGAAGCTTAGCATTTAATGCCATTGATATGTACTGGATTTACTCAACATATCATTCACGGATATTTCAAACATCTACCGAAGTTTTTACTTCAATCACAATACTTTTCAATCAATACACTCTTGCCACAAATTATTTTCACAAATACCAGATTTCACTCAACTTCATCTGCCGGAAGACTTTTGCCAGAAACCATTGATCATCAGTACAATTCAGAAATTTCGGTTGTAAATCACAATTAACATAGAGCAATCACAATTCCTCTGTGTTAATCATGGCATGAAACTCTCAATTTTTTACAGCTTATACAGGGAGTCACTAGAGATGCAGTTCTCAGACACAATGTTAAGTTGTCGGATTAATCATTCGATCAAGGAAAACATTAAAAAAAATTGATCAGAAATTGGGAATAACATCCATCGATTTGCATCTCAATCGATTGAAGACATCTCAACCGGCTGATTCCATTCGATCAAACAATAATCACACAGGCTGGAATCACTTGGGAATCAACTGGACATTTGCCAGAATTCCCTTGATCAATGATCAAACTCACCGGGAAAACAATCACTTGCCAGTATTTCAAACAGCAACAGAATTCAGTTACTTCAACGAATGGCGATCAGAGATCGGTAACATCCATCAAAAATCAGTAAAACATAACTTCAATCAAATTTCAAACAATCTATCACCGAGAAAAACAATAGTATCAACCTGAAATAGCAATCGTGAAATGAATTTCACGTTGGATCAATAATGAGACCACTCACATCTTCACGATAATCGTGAAGTTATTCCGGCTAAAGCATGTGATTCCGATCATCATCTCTGGCAGATCCATAGATTTCAGGCAATTAAACAGTGTATCCATATTCCGACATTATGTTTACAGTAGTCAAGAGCTTCGATCAGTACCAGAAATAAGTTTTGAAAAAGAATGATCGCCGGAAAAAAAAACTGCAAATCGATCCAGATGATCGATACTGCTTAGAACAGAGTTTTTTTTTTCTTTAAATTTTTTCTTCTCTTTTTTTTTTTTATTTTCCAAATTGAGATTCAAACCTTATGCAGATTTATCATTCAGAAAGAAAGAAATAAAACGAAGAAGAAGAAGAAGACTAATTGGAAGAAGAAGAAGAAGAAGAAGAAGAAGAAGAAGAAGAAGAAGAAGAAGTTCTGAAAACTCACCGTGAACCTTAGAAGGGTTAGGAAAGAGTTGGCCCCCTCCTGTACACCATCTCCGGATTGAAGGCACCTCCACTTGAAACGAGAAAGAGAAATAGGAAGAAGGAGAAGAAGAAGAGAAGAATGAGGTGGAGGGGAGGGGTTAGGAAAGAGGGAAATGCGTACAGAAGAAGACCCCGATTTTTACGTTTTTTTGGGGGTTTTAAAAGAGTTCAGACCGGCTGGAACCGGTTTGAAACATATTTTTTTCATTTTTAAAACTGCAAACCGGTTGAAGCCGGTTTTGCTTATTATTATTTTTTCAATTTTAAAAAAAACGAAAAACTATGAAAACTAGTATATTAGAAAGTGTTCAAAAATTAAAAATCAAAACTTATTTAAAAAGAAAGTAAAAAAAAACTAAAAAAAAACTAAAAAAAAACTATTCTAACTATTTATATTTATATATAATTTTTTTCTTTTCTAAAAAAAAAAACATTTAAAATGATTTTAAAAACTATATTTTTTTTATTATTTTAATTTTAACTGAAAACTAAAACTAAACTACTATGAATATAACAAAAACTAAAAAATGTAAAATAAAACTATTTTTTCATGCATTTTCTATTTTTAAATCATTTTATCACATTTACTCGAAAACTATCATAAAACTGGGTTTTTGAAACATTATTTTATAAAATCATGCATATTTTAATGTTAATAAACCCTGAATTATATGCATGATCAGGTGGCTACAAACCATCCATCCAAGATGGAGTGCTGGGGTGGGGCACGGTTCTCCACCGCCACCCAGCCCGTCCAATGGGTTTTAAGAATTCAAAAGGGTCTTTATATTGTTACAATGATGCCATGGGGTTGCCGCCCCATGCATCCAATAGAGAAGGGTCAAGGTTCATGATGGCCTTACATTGAAAAGGGTTCCTTAGGATCCCTTGAATCCCAAGGCAGCTCAACAACCCAGGTTTTACGCCAAACCCAAGAGGATATGGTGCCTCCTCCAGCCCCAACAACGTCTCCCATACTCTTAATGACAAGACTTTTATAAATTTTAAGATTTAAAAAAAAAATTCTTTTTAATAATTTGGGTTGGGCCAATCGTGGCCCTCCCTTTATGAGCCTTAAAAGTCTCTTTACCATCTTTCCACTCACCCAGCTGGTCAATGGGACCAGCTGGTTCCATGGCCTTAGTCGTCCAAGGCCCTCCAAAGAGGACGATTAAGGCCTTGGTTGACCTTGCCCAATGAAAAAACAAGTAGTCTGTTATCTTGATTTCTAATTTTAATTAATTCAAGATGTTTTTCCATGATGCTTTACTAATTTCATTTTTCATTATCATAGTAAATGTCATCACATAGCTACTTGAGCGAAGAAATATTCGATTTGAGCGAAATTGGTCACGTTTAGGCCCTTGCTAATTTTCTAAGCGATCTCCCATAATTTACATGCACTGACGGGGTTTTTTCGTCGTTCGGATCTCAAATTTGAGGTGTATCTCTA
The DNA here is from genome assembly GCF_984573655.1 of Nuphar pumila. Lineage (NCBI taxonomy): Eukaryota > Viridiplantae > Streptophyta > Magnoliopsida > Nymphaeales > Nymphaeaceae > Nuphar > Nuphar pumila. The sequence goes on from NC_143256.1 coordinate 40,008,916, forward strand.
CAACCTTAATCCAAACTTACCCTAAAAGTTTCGGAAGCCAATTCGTTATAGATTTTTTGTAATTGCTCTTTTTACATAAATTTACGCGATTTTACCCGATTCTCAAAATAAGCAAATCTTCAGAAATTGCCAGAACATAAAAATTCATCGATTTCCACAAGATTACACAATATACATCAAGAATGAAAATCGTGGATCTTACATCCTCCCCTCCTTAAAAAGGATTTTGTCTGCGAAATCACCCTTAAGAGGTTACAAAAAGTTCTCGATAGGTCTCTCTCATGCTTGCTTCAGGTTCCCATGTGCATTCTTCAATGCCATAGTGCTGCCACCGTACCTTAACTAACGGAATAGTCTTGGTACGCAAAACTTGATCTTGTTGGTCAACAATCTCGATAGGCCTTTCTGACAAAGTCAGATCTTCTTGCACGTCCACATCTTCGTACTGAATGATATGCAATGGGTCAGGAATGTACTTCCTGAGCATCGACACGTGAAATACATTGTGAATGGTAGCATATTGTGGAGGTAAGTCGACACGATATGCCACTTCACCAATCCTTGCTACGATCTCGAACGGTCCAACATACCTTGGACTCAACTTCCCTTTCTTTCCAAAACAAAACACGCTCTTCGTCGGCGAAACTCTGACAAAAACCATGTCTCCAACATCAAAAGACAATTTGCGACGTCTCTTATCGGCGTAACTCTTCTGCCTATCTTGCGCTGCCTTCAACCGCTCACGAATCTTCTGCACCTGCTGCGTGTAGTGTTGAAGAACAATCGGCACTTCTATCGATCTATCACCTATGTTGTCCCAATAAGATGGCGACCAACACGGTCTACCGTACAACGCTTCATACAGGGCCATCCTGATACTAGCGTGGTAACTATTGTTTTATGCGAACTCTACCAAGCATAGGTGTGAATCCCATTCACCCTTCCATTCTAGCATATAAGCTCGCAACATATCTTCCAACGTTTGAATCGTTCGCTCGGACTGTCCATCCGTCTGAGGATGAAAGGCTGTACTAAATTTCAACTCGTCCCCAAAGCAGATTGCAATTGACCCCACAGTCGCGAAGTGAATTGGGGATCACGATAAAAAATGATAGATCTCGGCACACCATGAAGTCGAACGATCTCTCTAATGTATAAGTCAGCTAAACTCTCAAGCGACTGACTGATCCTGATTGGCAGAAAGTGGGCAGACTTGGTGAGTCTATCCACGACTAGCCAAATCACATCATTTTTACGCCTAGTCAATGGTAAACCTACCACAAAATCCATCGTAACATCCTCCCATTTCCACTGAGGAATCTCAATCCTCTGCAAGGTACCACCGGGACGTTGATGTTCCGCTTTAACTTGCTGACAAGTCAAACACCTTGTAATGTAAGCCGCTATCTCTCGCTTCATGCCATGCCACCAATACTTCCGTTGTAAGTCCTTGAACATCTTTGTTCCTCCCGGATGGATTATGTACTTCGACATTTGAGCTTCGTCAAGAATTTCTCTCTTCAGCTCTGGGTTGCTCGAAACCCAAAGGCGATCTCTCATACGAACGCTGCCATCTTTAGACATTCTGAAAGAAGAATCTGCTTACCCAGCCAAGGATAGAAACTTGTCATACTGGTCGTCAAGCTTCTGAGCCACTACAATCTTCGGCAAAAACTCGAATCGAATGGTCAGACCAGACAATCTGATCAAACCATTACCAACAGAAAAAGGTTTCCAGGTTACGAACTCTTCAATAAGCTTCAAGTTTGACACCAGACTAGCCAAAACACCACTCGCTTTGCGGCTAAGCACATCCGCCACAACATTCGCCTTACCAGGATGATAAGACAACGTGAAATCGTAGTCCTTGATAAACTCAAGCCATCGTCGCTGCCTCATATTCAGCTCCTTCTGAGAGAACAAATACTTGAGGCTCTTGTGGTCTGAAAAGACCTCAAACGATTCCCCATAAAGGTAATGTCGCCACGATTTCAAAGCAAACACGACTGCTGCCAATTCTAAATCTTACGTCGAATAATTTTGCTCATGAGTCTTCAACTGTCTGGAGGTATAGGCAATCACTCTGCCATGCTGCATAAGCACACAGCCTAAACCGGTACCAAAGGCGTCTGTGTACACCACAAAGCCACCTCTGCCAGAGGGTAAAGCTAACACCGGCGAGGTTGTCAACTTCGTCTTCAGGATCTGGAAGTTGTCCTCATAGGCACTGTTCCATAGGAACTTAACACCATTACGTAACAGTTTCGTCAAAGGTAAAGCAATCCTCAAAAAGTCTTGGATAAAACGTCGATAGTAACCGGCCAATCCAAGAAAACTACGAATCTCAGACACATTCTGAGGCTGCTTCCAGCCCAGAACTGCTTCGACTTTCGCTGGATCGACAAATACTCCGTCCTTCGATATCACATGGCCAAGGAACATGACCCGCTCGAGCCAAAACTCTCACTTAGAGAATTTGGCGAACAACTGATGTTCACGAAGAGTACTCAAAATAATTCGCAGATACTCTCGATGCTGCTCCGGACTCTCCGAATAGACCAAAATATCGTCGATGAATACTATCACGAACGAGTCCACAAATAGACGAAAGATTTGGTTCATCAAATGTGGCGCCCCAAACCCCGACCTTGGAAAACTTGGGATTTCTATGGAATTTTTTTTTTTTCCAAAGGTTTAAGTAGGAAACTAGCGGAAGCAAACGTGGGAAAACAACAAAGCCGCAAGTCTGGGCGGCCGCCACAGATAAGTGCAACCAAAAGTGTAACTATGAAGTAAAAAGGGGAAACACCCCAACAGTTTTCAAGAGTTTACAACTTATAAGTACAAAAGGTACAAAATAGGGAATACATCCCAACAACACCAAAAACCCCAAAACCACCAGGTACAAGATCTGTAGGTCAAGTGTGTGGGTCCTCAGAGCCTCCATCGTGTATCATTGCATCCGCACTAAGCCTGTTTGTCACCTACATCCCCATAAAACGGGGTTAATCCTTTTTCAAGGTGGTGAAGAAACAACCACAAGCAATGTGTATATATATCAAGTACACAGGAAAGCAGGAAACAAGCTGACAAGTGTAAGTGCCTGTGTCTGGTAAGTGTGAAGTGACAAGTACTAGTCAACAGGAAAACAAGTAGCTGAAGCAACGAACTGAAGTATAAGCGAACTGAGCAGCAAGTAACTAAGGTAACAAACTGAAATGACTGTAACAACTAAAGTAAGTCTGCAACACAAGTAAAGCAACAACTACTTTAAGTCAGCTGTTTGGTTAGTTCTTAAGTTCTTCTGATTACTCCTTCGGGTACGCGAAGGAACCTCGCATTCTGTGAGACATGCACCCGGCGTCTGTTATTTAAATTCTAGTGTGGTAACCGGGGAAGCTACAGACCGAGTCGACCTTATACGAGCAGCACACAGCTAGGAGAAACACTCACATAGGCTAGGATTGCAATCCATACTACTGCAGTAGTCAGGTCCTAAAAAGGCAACCTCGACCTCCCTGACTCTGAGTGACTGGAGGCCAAAGGACGCTACAGCTCCTGTCAAACATGTGTCGTAGTAACGACAAGTCACTCAGGGTTATACCATCCACCCTCTCCCGAGGTGAACCATTTTGTGAATGGGGCGAAGCAGGTTTATCTTTCTTAAGGCTCATGTTCAACACACCTCTCACGAGGAATTTGCCTCGTGGTCCCCGCAGGGTACGCAAAACGAGGACTTGGCCTGCCCATTCACGTGCTCAGCCTCACGCGGCCAACGGAGCACATTGCTCGTGAAAGCAGTCGAAATACCTTATTGATTTATTTCTGTTTAGGGTATATCACACAAGAGTCCATTTCTTTAAGCAAGGGTCATTGTCCAAGGACTCCAACTGAGCCCATAACAAGTCATTTCATTATTCATACCCTATCTTTATTCTTTTCTTTCTTATAGTAAGTGCACGTGGTGCACTTACTAATGCCTCAAGCAATGTACCTTTTCAAGGTACACACTACTCAGTAACAGTGTCAGGATGTGCCAAGTGCGAAGTGTATGTTTCTATCTTTTGCACAAGCATAAACAACAGAGACAGTTGCATAATATGAAATGATTAACTTGCATACTTCAGTGTGAATATTGCATTTAACTATGCTTTCATACGTGGTTGACACACTTACATGTTTATGGTGAAATCTGGGATATACCTGACTTATGGAAACAACATTAGCTATTCCCACGGTGTGGGGTGCCGCGCCTGCGGACCCGAAACAATGCTTGTAATTCAACGTAGTTTCCAAGTATGTGGATTTGCAATAGTGTTTGTCTGTATACTTAACTCAGTAGTTGCACATAAATCAAGGTATAAGGATTTTCCTTACGCAGTACGACACACTTACGTGTCGAAGATGATTTCTGAACTTAACCCATCTAATGGGAATAACATTGGCATTACCACGGTTCGGGGTGCCGCGCCCGCGGACCCTAAACAAACCGTTTGTCCAAAACGAATGTAGGACAATGCTATGGAATTCATACTGAGCTCGGAGTATGAAATCATCTGGAAAAAAAAATGCTTGAACGGGACACGAGAGTCATAAGTTTTAATACTCTTACATATATTCATGTGTACATATATATATCAACCCTTTCAAACATACTCGGCGAGGCACATACCTATATGTATACGTATATACATATATATATACAATCCCATTTACACATATATATATATATATATGAAAAGCTTACTCGAACCCGGTGCATCCCAAGGCATGCACTCATGCCGAACCTAACCGAAGTGCGAGGAGGGTGCAGGGCAATACAAAGGCTGGTTTGAACCTAATCGGGTTCGACTCGAAGTAGGTGTGAGCTAGTGTTGATAGGGTAACCTGCTATCAGCCATAAATGATGGTGTAGCGGGGCCGCGAGTGTGGCGGAACGAAAGTCCACCCGCACTTGTGCCAACAAGCTCTAGCTAAGGGTGGTTTGGTCCTACGGACCAGACTGTCGGACCTACCATCGAGGTCTGGACCGACTCAGGAACCAGACCCTACCTGTCAATGGTTTTGGTTGGGCTGTTTCCATCCCCGGCAAAGACAACCGTGGCTAAGCCTGCGGATTGAGCCCAAAAATTGGGCCCAGTCGGTCTGGTCTAAGAGACCGGGCTGTGGTTGGCCAGCAGTGGGTCTGAACCCTTCTCTCTCTGGTTCAGACCTAGACCCGAAGGGGATCAGCTCGAGGGACCCGGGTGCCCAGCACCATGCAGCTGGCACACGACCTGTCCTAAAACAGAACCATGGCTGGCACCCGGTGCCGGCCCGTGTCCCCATACATGCACAGGTCTGAACCATTCGGTTCGGACCTACATGCAACCCAAAATGGCCAAATGAAAAGGGCCTGGGTGCTCGGCACCACTGGGCTCCATCCAGCTCCCACGAAAGGGGTAGGACGGCTGGCACATTGTGCCACGCCCAGGCTGACAAACCATCAGGTCTAAACCTTGGCTCAGACCTGAACCGAAGGGTTTAGGCGGAACGATAATGCAGAGGGAAGAAGAAGCTAGAGGCCAAATCCCTACTTGCATGCGCGGGCCACCCAAGTGGCGCCAGATCCATTCCTGGAGAAAAAGGATAGACAATGGGGGTCTAGTCCACTGGACCAGACCGAGCCACCCTTGTCAGCGTGAACCAGAGCTCAAGGGCTCGGTTCACAGCAACAAGGAGGGTGTGATGGGCACACCAAAACCGGCCCAGCTGCTCCAGTCCTAGTTCCAAAGAAGACTGAACAAAGAAAAAGGAAAAGACATGCAAGAGGCTAACACAACAGCCTGACCTTCCTACGCCCAAAATGAGCTGGTCACACCGTGACCAACTCTCGACAACATGGCTGCACCCCCCAGTCCCAGCATTTTGGGACTGGTCTAAGCCCAGCACCGCAAGAGAAAAACACAGAACAAGAATAACAATAACCACAAAAAAAAAATATAAATGCTGATGTCTGGAACACGCCGCCTAGTGTTCCCGAATACAAGGGACAGCTAACCGGCCTGGGTGTGTGCTGGACGGGCCCAGCTCGGCCCACCATACCAAAAAGAAAAAAAATAGAAAGAAGAAGGTGGAGAAAGCCATGAACTTCAGCATAGAAGAATCACATAACAACTACGACAGTGTTAAACTAATATTGTAAACAACAACAAGCAAAGAAATGATTTCAAATAAAACGGTGATTGAAAGAAAACAAAAAGGGAAAATCTTTCAAATACGTGCGGCAAGAAATCCTGCTAATCCATGGTGATTTAAGATCGGAACAATAGCTATATCACCTAATCCACCGTTTGGATTTTTGCATGCCAAGGTGCAAAGTTTCCAACGGTTTCCTCTTCATAATGAAATTATAACAAGTGAGGTGAGTCTTCACCTTAGCTAATGAGGAAGGTGCTGCAGCTCTTCACGCCAAGAGGTTTAGGATCTCCTAGTAGCCCCGGATCCAAATCCAAAATCGCATATAGTGTACTTCTTTAAAGAATGCTTATTCAACACATTAAAATGCTAATTTAATTCCAACAACTCATTCTGTTCTTTCCAAAACCTTAATTAACGTAGAATGGTCAATGCCCCTTAAGAAAATCACCTCTTGTTTGCTAAAATTGAGCGTTCTAGGTTTTGGGTCTAAAATTAGGTCAAGACTCGTGATTCGCATGCACTGACAAGGTTTTTTCGTCACTCAGGTCTCATTTTTGGGGCGTATCACCACAACCCTATTCCAAACTCACCCTAAAAGTTTCGAAGGTAGATTCATTCTAGATTCTCCGAAATCGCTCTTTGCAATAAACTTACGCGATTTACCCGATTCTCAACTAAGCAAATCATTAGAAAATTGTCAAAACATAAAAATTCATCGATTCCATATAATTACACAATATACATCAAAATTAGAATCGTAGATCTTACATCCTTCCCTCCTAAAAAGGATTTCGTCCGCGAAATCACCATTAGGAGGTTATAAAAAGTTCTGGATAAGACTCTCTCATGTTCGCTTCTGGTTCCCATGTGCATTCTTCAATGCCATGGTGCTGCCACCGTACCTTAACTAACAGAATAGTCTTGGTACGCAAAACTTGATCTCGTCGATCAACAATCTCGATAGGCCTTTCTGGTAAAGTCAGATCTTCTTGCACGTCTACATCTTCGTAACAAATGACATGTGATGGGTCAGGAATGTATTTCCTGAGCATCGACACGTGAAAAACATTATGAATGTGGGCATACTGTGGAGGCAACTCGACACGATATGCCACCTCACCAATCCGTGTCACGATCTCGAATGGTCCGACATACCTCAGACTCAACTTCCCTTTCTTTTCGAAACAAAATACGCTCTTAGTCGGCGAAACTCTGACAAAAACCATGTCTCCAACATTAAAAGACAATTCGCGACGTCTCTTATCGGCGTAACTCTTCTGTCTATCTTGCGCTGCCTTCAAACGTTCACGAATCTTCTGCACTTGCTGCGTGTAGTGCTGAAGAACAATCAGTGATTCGCTCGCTCTATCGCTGATGTCATCCCAATAAGATGGCGACCGACAAGGTCTACCATACAACGCTTCATACGGGGCCATCCCGATACTAGCGTGGTAACTGTTGTTATACGCAAACTCTACTAAACATAGGTGTGAATCCCATTCACCCTTCCAATCAAGCATACAAGCTCGCAACATATCTTCCAACGTTTGAATCGTTCGCTCGGACTGTCCATCCGTCTAAGGATGAAAGGCTGTGCTAAACTTCAATTTCGTCCCCAAAGCAGATTGCAACTGACCCCACAGTCGCGACGTGAATCAGGGATCACGATCGGAAATAATAGACCTTGGCACACCATGAAGCCGAACGATCTCTCTAATGTACAAGTCAGTTAGGCTCTCAAGAGACTGACTGATCCTGATTGGCAGGAAATGGGCAGACTTGGTGAGTCTGTCCACGACTACCCATATCGCATCGTGTTTACGCCTAGACAGTGGCAATCCTACCACAAAATCCATTGTAACATTCTCCCATTTCCACTGAGGAATCTCAATCCTCTGCAAGGTACCACCGGGACGTTGATGTTCCGCTTTAACTTGCTGACACGTCAAGCATCTCGCAACGTAAGCCGTTGTCTCGCGCTTTATACCACTCCACCAATATTTCCGCTGTAAGTCCTTGAACATCTTTGTTCCTCCGGGATGAATCGTATATCTTGACATATGAGCTTCGTCAAGAATTTCTCTCTTCACCTCAGGGTTGCTCGGAACCCAAAGGCGATCTCTCATATGCACGCTGCCATCACTAGACACTCTGAAAGGAGAATCTGCTTGCTCAGCCAAGGCTAGAAACTTACCATACTGGTCGTCAAGCTTCTGAGCCTTTACGATCTTTGGCAAAAACTCAGATCGAATGATCAGACCAGACAACCTGATCGAACCACCACCAACAGAAAAAGGTTTTCATGCAACAAAATCTTCGATAAGCTTCTGGCTCCACACAAGACTAGCCAGAACGCCACCCGCTTTGCGGCTAAGCGCATATGCCACAACGTTCGCCTTACCAGGATGATACAACAACATGAAATCATAGTCCTTGATGAACTCAAGCCATCGTCGCTGCCTCATATTCAACTCCTTCTGAGAGAACAGATATTTAAGGCTCTTGTGGTCGTAAAAGATCTCAAACGATTCCCCATATAGGTAGTGTCGCCATGATTTCAAAGCGAACACGACTGCTGCCAGTTCTAAATCGTGCGTCGGATAATTTCGCTCGTGAGTCTTCAACTGTCTGGAGGCATAGGCAATAACTCGGCCATGCTGCATAAGCACGCAACCTAAACCGGTACTAGAGGCGTCTGTGTACACCACACAGCCACCTCTGCCTGAGGGTAAAGCCAATACCAGCGAGGTAGTCAACTTCAACTTCAGGATTTGGAAACTGTCCTCACAGGCACTGTTCCACACAGACTTAATACCTTTACGCAACAACTTCGTCAAAGGTAAAGTGATCCTTGAAAAGTCTTGGATAAAACGTCGATAATAACCGGCCAATTCAAGAAAACTACGAATCTTAGACACATTCTTAGGTTGTTTCCAGCCTAAAACTGCTTCTACTTTCGCTGGATCGACGGATACTCCGTCCCTTGATATCACATGGCCAAGAAACATGACGCGCTCGAGCCAAAACTCACACTTAGAGAATTTGGCGAACAACTGATGCTCGCAAAGAGTACTCAACACAATCCGCAAATGCTCTCGATGTTGCTCCGGACTCTCTGAATAGATCAAAATGTCGTCGAAAAATACTATCACGAACGAGTCCACATATGGATGAAAAATCCGGTTCATCAAATCCATGAATGCTGCTGGAGCATTCGTGAGGCCAAAAGGCATCACCACAAACTCATACAACCCATATCTCGTCTGAAAAGCTGTCTTCGCAATATCATCCTCTCGGATACGAAGCTGATGGTAACCCGATCTAAGATCTATCTTCGAGAAGACCTTTGCCTTCTGTAACTGATCGAAAAGATCTTCGATCCTCGGTAACGGATACTTGTTCTTAATTGTCGCCTGGTTGAGCATCCGATAATCGATGCACAACCTCAGGGATCCATCCTTCTTCCGTACGAACAGCACTGGTGCTCCCCACGGTGAAGCACTAGGTCAAACAAAACCTTGATCAAGGAGTTCTTCCAACTGACGCTTTAACTCTTCAAGCTCTGCCGGAGCCATACAATATGGTGCCTTGGAGATTGGTGTCGTTCCAGGCAACAACTCAATACCGAATTCGATCTCACACCTCGAAGGTAACCCAGGTAGTTCCTCCAGAAACACATCGTAAAAATCTCGGACTACGTCCAAGTCTTCGATCAAAACCATCTCGGGTTCAACTGGGGCAATGCTGACTAAGAATGCAGTACCCCTCGTTTTGTAGATATTTCTGAGCCTTGAAAGAAGAAATCATGCGACTATCGCGCAAAGGTCGAGGAAGCTTGATCTCCAGAACAGGACGATCAGGCTGAGAAAGAACGATCTTGCCTTCCCGACAGAAGACTTGAGCATGATACTCAAAAAGCCAATCCATGCCCAAAATGACATCGTACTCTGTCATGTCTAACAGGATAACGTCAGCTGACAAGTTCTGTCCTGCCACTGACACCTCGATGTTCGGAACATACGAGTCACAAAAAGATTGCTCTCTAGTTGGAGTGCGAACCTCCAACGGAAAGTTCAAAGACTCGACTGCCAAAGGTAAGGTACGGATGAATCTAGTTGCTATGAACGAATGAGTAGCACCATAATCAAACAACGTAAGTGCTTCATGTCCGGATATCGAAATCGTACCTTGGACTAACTCTGCCTTGGTCACTTGCTCGACGGATGTCGCGTATGCTCGACCTGCAATGACCTTCTGGGTTGCTGTCTTTGGTGGATATGACTGCTGCTGCTGCTGCTGTGTCACTGCCTGTCGTTGCGGTGTCGGCTGAGAAGTACCCGGCGTATTCCTGCGCTGGTCGTCTGCTTGCTTTTTTCTACAATCCCTGATATAATGACCCATCTTTCCACAATATAAGCATCCGCTGGTGTCTCGCGGGCAGGGTCGCCCTGGATGATCTGTAATACATTTTGGACAACTAGCTGCGGTAAGCTGCTTCTGCTGTGGCTGCTGGCGTTGTTGGTACTGGGGCCTACGGTTCTGATACTGATTCTGGCGGGTGTTGCTGCTGTTGTTGTTACGCTGCTTCTTTGTCTGAGGATGGAGCTTCCTTCCATCTTGATTCCTCTGGAATTGTCTCTTCCTTGGCCAACTCCTTTGGCCAGGATTCTGTTGTTGCTGACGTGGTGCGGGGGTCTTCTGCGATTCTGTCCAATCATGTTCAAGCAAGGAGGCCGTCTCAAGAGCCTCATCGACCGTCATAGGCGCACGCGTGTACACCTTCGTCCTTAAGACTGGCTTCAGACCTCGAGCAAATTTAAGAGCTCGCTCCTTTTCTGTCGTGTATAAGTGCGGACAAAACCTCTCCAGGCTTCGAAAACGCGTGACATAATCCGGGAGAGAAGAACTACCTTGTTGGAGGTCGAGAAACTCCTGCATTTTCCGGCTCCTCTCGTGAGCTGGAAAATAGGCTGCGTAGAACGCTTCCACAAATTGCTCCCAATCAACTGGCTGGTTGTCGAATTTTATCTCCCAGGTAGCTGCCCACCACCTTTCCGCGTCCTTCCTGAGACGATATGTCCCAAAATCTACTTTCCGATCATCACCAACTTGTAACACTCGGAAGATACATTCAATTTCTCTGATCCAATCCTCGGCCACTTCCGGCGACGACTTTCCATCAAACGAGGGAGGGTTCAAGCTCATAAATTGCTTATATGGGACTGTCGCAACAGGAACCTGGGCAGGTGCTCCCTGTCCCTGGGCGGTCTGTTGGATGTGTTCGCCCATGTTCCTCATGGTCTCCGCTTGGTGTCCTACAACCTCTGTAAGGTTGTTCAGAGTCTCCATCAGATCGTCACACCTGGTGCGCCACGCCATCTAAATACGCAACATTCTATACATAAGCAACCAGCAAATACACAGAGATAGGAAAATTTTCCATTTCCTTAACAAGGAAAACCGAAACATTACAGAAGCACCCTTCATCAAGATAGGGTTAAACAAGTGCTGCCAACAATTTAAGTACGACAAAAGCAAAAACGAAACACTGTCTCAGTGTTTCTAACATCTAATCATTACATCGCAATATCATGACTTGCTGATGTAGAAGTCCCTGTAGTCCTTCCGACTACCACAGCGCCTCGGCCTAACATGTGGAGGAGAAACAACTTCCCTCAGTGGCGTGTCAGAGATCTCCTGAACTTCTCCCAAAATCGGCGGCACGTACTCCGAAGAAACACCATAGGGGTAGGACTCGGGAGAATATTGAGGAGAATCGATCGCTCCTCGCTTTTCTCCGTCCTGGCTATCCACTTCCACAACCAAAGGTCCAGAGACTGAAGAAACATCCTGGATGTCTTCCGCATTGCTCTTCCAGAGCTCATCCCTCTGCTTCGTCTGACATTCCTCTTCGACATGCCCACGAAGGCTACAGTAGGGGCACTCAGCCAACTCAGGGGGACAGATTTGTCCCACATGATCTCCCAAACACCTTGCACACGGGGGTGCCAACATATGCACATTACGTGCCAAATGTCGCACAGCTCCACTTAGGGCCTCTTCGCCTCGAGTCAGGTTTTGGAGAGCCTCCAAAATCTTGCCGTAGGTCGGGTTCGTCGACATCTATGATATACACAGAACCACAACACAAACCATCTAAAAGCAGGAAGTAAAGGAAGGAAAGAAGGAAAACAAGAAGAAGAAGAAGCTAATCTTATACTTACAGTGCGATGGATAATGCACGATGAAGCTCTGACCACACACTTAAACATTGCTCTGATACCAATCGCTGTGGCGCCCCAAACCCCGACCTTGGAAAACTTGGGATTTCTATGGAAATTTTTTTTTTCCAAAGGTTTAAGTAGGAAACTAGCGGAAGCAAACGTGGGAAAACAACAAAGCCGCAAGTCTGGGCGGCCGCCACAGATAAGTGCAACCAAAAGTGTAACTATGAAGTAAAAAGGGGAAACACCCCAACAGTTTTCAAGAGTTTACAACTTATAAGTACAAAAGGTACAAAATAGGGAATACATCCCAACAACACCAAAAACCCCAAAACCACCAGGTACAAGATCTGTAGGTCAAGTGTGTGGGTCCTCAGAGCCTCCATCGTGTATCATTGCATCCGCACTAAGCCTGTTCGTCACCTACATCCCCATAAAACGGGGTTAATCCTTTTTCAAGGTGGTGAAGAAACAACCACAAGCAATGTGTATATATATCAAGTACACAGGAAAGCAGGAAACAAGCTGACAAGTGTAAGTGCCTGTGTCTGGTAAGTGTGAAGTGACAAGTACTAGTCAACAGGAAAACAAGTAGCTGAAGCAACGAACTGAAGTATAAGCGAACTGAGCAGCAAGTAACTAAGGTAACAAACTGAAATGACTGTAACAACTAAAGTAAGTCTACAACACAAGTAAAGCAACAACTACTTTAAGTCAGCTGTTTGGTTAGTTCTTAAGTTCTTCTGATTACTCCTTCGGGTACGCGAAGGAACCTCGCATTCTGTGAGACATGCACCCGGCGTCTGTTATTTAAATTCTAGTGTGGTAACCGGGGAAGCTACAGACCGAGTCGACCTTATGCGAGCAACACACAGCTAGGAGAAACACTCGCATAGGCAAGGATTGCAATCCATACTACTGCAGTAGTGAGGTCCTAAAAAGGCAACCTCGACCTCCCTGACTCTGAGTGACTGGAGGCCAAAGGACGCTACAGCTCCTGTCAAACACGTGTCGTAGTAACGACAAGTCACTCAGGGTTGTACCATCCACCCTCTCCCGAGGTGAACCATTTTGTGAATGGGGCGAAGCAGGTTTATCTTTATTAAGGCTCATGTTCAACACACCTCTAACGAGGAATTTGCCTCGTGGTCCCCGCAGGGTACGCAAAACAAGGACTTGGCCTGCCCATTCACGTGCTCAGCCTCACACGGCCAACGGAGCACACTGCTCGTGAAAGCAGTCGAAATACCTTATTGATTTATTTCTGTTTAGGGTATATCACACAAGAGTCCATCTCTTTAAGCAAGGGTCATTGTCCAAGGACTCCAACTGAGCCCATAACAAGTCATTTCATTATTCATACCCTATCTTTATTCTTTTCTTTCTTGTAGTAAGTGCACGTGGTGCACTTACTAATGCCTCAAGCAATGTACCTTTTCAAGGTACGCACTACTCAGTAACAGTGTTAGGATGTGCCAAGTGCGAAGTGTATATTTCTATCTTTTGCACAAGCATAAACAACAGAGACAGTTGCATAATATGAAATGATTAACTTGCATACTTCAGTGTGAATATTGCATACAACTATGCTTTCATACGTGGTTGACACACTTACATGTTTATGGTGAAATCTAGGATTTACCCGACTTATGGAAACAACATTAGCTATTCCCACGGTGTGGGGTGCCGCGCCTGCGGACCCGAAACAAAGACAATGAAACAATGCTTGTAATTCAACGTAGTTTCCAAGTATGTGGATTTGCAATAGTGTTCGTCTGTATACTTAACTAAGTAGTTGCACATAAATCAAGGTATAAGGATTTTCCTTACGCAGTACGACACACTTACGTGTCGAAGATGATTTCTGAACTTAACCCATCTAATGAGAATAACATTGGCATTACTGCACGTATTTCGTGTTTATCTCACAGGCGGTTTTAAGAAACCACGCGAATTAACGTGGGTTACGGGTGTAGTTCTGGCTGTATTGACTGCATCCTTTGGTGTAACTGGGTATTCTTTTACCTTGGGACCAAATTGGTTATTGGGCAGTCAAAATTGTAACTGGCGTACCCGAGGCTATCCCTGTAGTTCGGGGTGCCGCGCCCGCGGACCCTAAACAAACCATTTGTCCAAAACGAATGTAGGACAATGCTATAGAATTCATACTGAGCTCGAAGTATGGAATCATCTGAAAAAAAAATGCTTTAACGGGACACGAGAGTCATAAGTTTTAATACTCTTACATATATTCATGTGTACATATATATATCAACCCTTTCAAACATACTCGGCGAGGCACATACCTATATGTATACGTATATACATATATATATATACAATCCCATTTACACATATATATATATATATATATATATATGAAAAGCTTACTCGAACTCGGTGCATCCCAAGGCATGCACTCATGCCGAACCTAACCGAAGTGCGAGGAGGGTGCAGGGCAATACAAAGGCTGGTTTGAACCTAATCGGGTTCGACTCGAAGTAGGTGCGAGCTAGTGTTGATAGGGTAACCTGCTATCAGCCATAAATGATGGTGTAGCGGGGCCGCGAGTGTGGCGGAACGAAAGTCCACCCGCACTTGTGTTGAGAAATTCGGTTTTGATGTCACATAATATGATACACTGTCTCATTTGATTTTATATGATATGATAATATGTTCTCTTGAAATAATGTTATATTATGACTGAATATGTTTTGCCATAAATCTAACGAGTATTTGATGCAAGGATATCTCACCCAATAAGGATGGAGACTTCCTGTTCAAGTACAACTATGGTGCAATCATACTCCTTGAAGAAAAAGCTTGATGAGCCATGCTTTCCTAAAAGTTCAAATAAAGAGATCGGCTACCTCAAGATGAAGATTTTTTTTTTTCTTCTTTAGAGTCATATGTAACAGAACCTTCAGGAACTTGCATATTGCATATTACATACTCATTCATAAACACTATATCATAAAAGTATACAATAGTTTCAAAAAGCTTCTTTTTTGAAAACCAATAAGTGTACCTTCTTACAACCTTTTATGAAAAAGATATTTTGTCATATAATAATTGTACCTTCTTACAACCTTTTATGAAAAAGACATTTTGTCATTGTACCTTACAAGACAACATGAAAAAGGAATGTAGGAAGAAGACAAAAACATAAAATCGACTACATAAGAAAAATAAATTAAAATTTTTAAGGACTCTAGTTACCTTTTTCTCATAACCATAGAATGTCGACTTACTTGAAGTCATCATTCTCTCTACAAAGCATTAAATGCCTTCTGTAACAAATCCCTTCTAAATATCCTTCCCAAAGAATGTCGACCTTCTTTTTGGTCCTCATTCTCTCTGGAGACTTTGAAATACACTACATAAAGAATACACTTGACATGACTATGTACAAATAAATATCTCAAAGCACTCATAGTACTTACACTCATTTAAAGTAAAGAAGTACTAGTGTACCTCAAATCATTAATTAGAATAAAGACAAAACTATAACCCAACGTTCAAATGTCTATTGTAAGAAATAGACTTTTTACATAAAATATGTATTACCTAAAACACTACAACGACTAGTGTACCCTCTATTTTACTCTTCTGGAAAAAGGCATTCTCGATCTTCTCTAAAAGATATTTTTGAAATGACATAACATTTCACATTTCAAAAAGTTACAATTCCAAAATGTAACGACTACTTTTTCTAAGCTATATAAACACACACACATAAACTATTCAGACAAGAGGAATGAAATAGACGTGTGAGCTTACAAAGAGAAAAATATTCTATTCGTGATTTGAAAAGAGAGCCTTGAAAAAGAAAGAGAAAAAGAAAAAGAAAGAAAAGAGAAAAAGTCAAGTCCAGCTCTTTGACAAAGAGTATCCTCTGAGTGACAAACATAACATTCTTAGAATCCTTCATTCGTGCATTCATATCATTCTGAAGGTTCTATAGGAAGTATTGTAACTCTGTTTATTCACTGTATTCCTTCTTTGTTTAAAGAAGTAGACCTCTGTGAAAGAGGGTGTTGCCCTTCTCTGTTGAGAGAAGAAGACCTCTTGGGAAGAGGGTGTGCCCCTTCTCTGTTGAGAGAAGAAGACCTCTTGGGAAGAGGGTGTTGTACTATTTATCCGGTAACTCGGATGTTATAGTGGAATCTCAAGTGGTTTGCTTGGGGACTGGATGTAGGTCTGGATATTGACCGAACCAGTATAACTTCTGTGTTTTATGTGTTGTGCCTTATTGCTTAATTATTTTATTTTATCGATCATAATCAAATTTCACTATTCACCCCCCCTCTAGTGGAATTTCATTTGGTATCAGAGCAGGTTTGCTGGTTTCGACGTAACAAGTCTTCCAGCACAAATGGCATCTACCTCTTATGCTCGTGATATTGAAGGTCAACACGCATCTCGTCCTCCCTTCTTCAATGGCTCCAACTATGGATATTGGAAGTGCAGAATGGCTATCTTTCTCAAATCCATAGACTTTGCTGTATGGAAAATTGTTGAGCATCCATACACATCTCCATCCGCAGACTATAACTTATGGTCTGATGAAGAAAAGAAAATGGCAAACTTAAATGCAAAGGCTATGAATGCCTTATATTGTGCCATTGATCAAAATGAATTCAACAGAATATCTATATGTGAATCTGCATATGACATTTGGCATTCTTTGGAGGTTATTCATGAAGGAACCAACAAAGTTAAAGAAGCCAAAATATCATCTCTTGTTAGAAAATATGAGTTGTTCAAAATGAACAAAGATGAACCCATCACAGAGATGTTTACCAGATTCACCAACATCACCAACGATCTGAAATCTCTGGGTGTAACATATTCCCAGACTGAAAAGGTGAAGAAAATCTTGAGATCTCTCACAACTGATTGGGAGAAAAAGACCACTGCTATTGAAGAAGCTCAAGATTTATCTAAGCTTACATTGGACGACTTAATAGGCAATCTTATGGCCTATGAAGTCCACATGAAAGAAAGAAGGGAAGAAGAGCAACCAGTAAAGAAAACTCTAGCTTTCCCAGCCCTATCTGAGAATGAAGACTCAGATAAAGAATCAGAAATTGCGCTACTTACCAGAAAATTCCAGCGCTTCATGAGAAGGAACCGGCTTCCAAACAGGCACAAGGAAAGAAAAGATCTTAAAGAAGATCCCATGTGCTTTCAGTGTAATAAGCTAGGGCACTTAAAACGTGACTGTCCCCTTCTCAAAAGAAAGTCCAAGACTGAGGAACCAAAGAAGCGGTTCTTCAAGAAAAAGGCTCTGCATGCTCAATGGGATGATTCAGAACCATCCACTAGTGAAGAGTCAAGTGATGATGAAGCCGAAACTGCAAATATGTGCTTCATGGCAAACAAAAGTTCGGTAAGTGAAATCTCTGATTTTTCCTTTGAAGAACTTCTAGATGCTTTTGAAGAACTATTTGAAGAATCTAGAAAATTGAGTTTCAAAAATAAAGCTTTAAAATCTGAAAATTTAGAGCTTTCTCAAGAAAATGAAAAACTCAGCAGTGAAAATTCTGAGTTGAAAAAGAAAAATCTTTTGCTTATATTTGAAATTTCTTCTACTAGCTCCAAAACTAAAGATATGCAAGTAGAAATTTCAGAGCTAAAAAGTAAAACTGAGAATCTCATGAAAACGGTTTTCAAGTTTACTAAAGGTAAAGAGAACTTGGATAAACTCTTATCCTCTCAGAAGGTCTCCTTTTACAAGAATGGGATTGGCTATTCTCATTTCAAAAAACCTTCTTGTATAAATCAAAGGACCACGTTTGTGAAAAGTTCATCCGAACCAAATAAGGAGTATTATATTGATAATCTTTTTAACTCCTCTAAAGAGATAGACAAACCCAAATCCAAATGGATATGGGTTCCAAAGTCTAACAAAAAAGGACCCGATTGGGTACCAAAAAGAAGATTTACTTAATGTTTTGCAGGCTCCAAAGAAGAAGAACAGATGGATACTAGATAGTGGATGTTCAAAGCACATGACAGGACATCCAGACCTTTTTGCTGTTCTTCATCATAAAGAAGGAGGAACCGTCACCTTTGGAGATAACAACAAAGGTTTGATAATTGGTATTGGAAATATTGGTAACATAGACAAACCTCTTATCAAAGACGTTCTCCTTGTTAAAGGCTTAAAACATAACCTACTAAGTATCAGTCAAATGTGTGACACAGGTTATAATGTTAGTTTTAATCATGATGCATGCCTCATAGCTGACACAAATGAAAACATCATCTTAAAAGGTATAAGAAAGAATAATATATACGAACTATACCTAGAAAACATCACAGAACATTGTCTTATAGCTAGTAATGACACTCAACATCTATGGCACATGAGAATGGGCCATGTCAATTCAAAATACATGTCCAAACTAGCTAAAAATAAATTAGTACGTGGGTTACCCAACATATCTTTTAAAAAGGATTATTTTTGTGATGCATGTCAATTAGGAAAATTGTCAAAATCTTCTTTCAAATCAAAAAATGTCATTTCAAGTAAAAGACCTTTAGAGCTTCTCCACCTGGACCTTTTTGGTCCTTCTAGGGTAGCTAGCCTTAATCATAATAGATATGCTTTTATCATTATAGATGATTACTCAAGATTTACTTGGGTAATATTTTTGAAAAACAAAAGTGACACGTTTTGTCAGTTTGAAATCTTGTGTAAAAAATTACAAAACGAAAAATCATGTTCTATTGTTAAAATTCGTAGTGACCATGGAGGAGAATTTGAAAATGAACTCTTTGAAAATTTTTGTAACTTGCATGGTATTTCTCATAACTTTGCCTTTCCTAGAGCTGCACCTCAAAATGGTGTAGTAGAAAGAAAGAATAGAACCCTTCAGGAATCTGCCAGGACTATGCTCCAACACAATAATCTTGCAAAATCTTTATGGGCAGAAGCTGTTAATACTGCATGCTACATAACAAATAGAGTTCTCATTAGACCCTTATTAAATAAAACTCCCTATGAACTATTCTATGACAGAACTCCAAGAATAGACTACTTCAAAGTCTTTGGATGTAAATGCTTTATCCTAAACACAAAAGATAGCCTGGATAAGTTTGATGCTAAATCTGTTGAAGGCATATTCTTAGGATATTCAAGTCATAGTAAAGCATACAGAGTTTTCAATAAGTGTCATAATACTATTGAAGAATCTATGCATGTTAGTTTTTGTGAATCTATTGATCAATCTGTTCATATACAAACTAATGATGATGATATTGAAAGTACAGATTTATTTTTAGATAACACAGCTAAGTCTAATGAAGATGATCACCAAAGAACCTTTGTCGATATCAAAGATCATCCTCAAAAGCAGATTTTAGGAGAACTAACAAAGGGGGTTCAAACTAGAGCTCAGCTAGAACGGATTGCAAACATTGCATTCATTTCTCAACTTGAACCAAAGAAGATTGATGAAGCCATCATTGATGAGTTCTGGATGCTAGACATGACTGAAGAACTGAATCAATTCCAAAGAAGTGACATTTGGGATCTTGTACCAAGACCAAAGGATTATCCAATCATTGGGACAAGATGGATCTTCAGAAACAGGTAATGTTATAAGAAACAAGGCCAGACTAGTAGCTCAAGGATACAACCAGGAGGAAGGTATTGACTTTGATGAAACATTTGCTCCTGTTGCTAGACTTGAATCTATTAGAATGCTCTTAGCATATGCAAGCTATATGGATTTCAAATTATTTCAAATGGATGTTAAAAGTGCTTTCTTAAATGGTTTTATAAATGAAGAAGTCTATGTAAAACAACCTCCAGGATTTGAAAATGAACAATACCCAGATCATGTTTTTAAACTCAAACGTGCTTTGTATGGTTTAAAACAAGCACCTCGTGCTTGGTACGATAGACTTAAAACCTTTTTATTAAAAACTGGTTTTTCTGTTGGCAAAGCAGATTCTACACTATTTGTCAAAGTAGTGAATAATCATACCCTAATTGTTCAAATCTATGTCGACGACATCATCTTTGGATCTTCTAACAGCACTCTCTGTGAAGATTTTTCTAAGTCCATGCAGAAAGAATTCGAAATGAGTATGATGGGAGAACTCACCTACTTTCTTGGACTGCATATTAAGCAAACCAAGGATGGAGTTTTCATCAATCAATCTAAGTATGCTCGTGAACTTCTGAAGAGGTTCAACATGAACTCAACTGCTTCAAAAACTACTCCTATGAGCACTACTACTGTGTTGGACAAAGATGAAGATGGTAAGACTGTTGATACAAAGGTATACCGAGGTATGATAGGATCACTTCTTTATTTAACTGCTAGCCGTCCAGATATAATGTTTAGTGTTTGCTTGTGTGCTAGATTTTAGTCAAATCCAAAAGAATCACATCTTAAAGCTGTAAAAAGAATAATGAGATATTTAAAAGACACAGTTGATTTTGGATTATTCTATTCAAAATCCTCTACATTTGATCTAATCTCATACAGTGATGCTGACTTTGCTGGAAGTAAATCTGACAGAAAAAGCACAAGTGGAACATGTCACATGCTAGGGCACTCACTAGTATCATGGTTCAGTAAGAAACAAAATTGTGTATCATTATCAACTACTGAAGCCGAATACATTGCTGCTAGCCTAGCTTGTACTCAAGTCATCTGGATGACACAGACTTTAAAAGATTTTGGTTTAAATTTTGAAAATACAACTATTTTCTATGATAATACGAGTGCTATACACCTATCTAAGAATCCTATTTTACACTCACGAACTAAGCACATTCAAATAAGACACCACTTCTTAAGAGAACAAGTCTTAAACAACATAATTAAACTAGAATTCATACCCACTAATCAACAGTTAGCAGACATATTCACTAAACCATTAAAACATGAAGACTTCACACGAATTAGAAGAGAACTAGGAATATGTAAACTAAGTGACTTATAAATTAATCACACTTAATATAATACTTCTTATAAGTCTTGTGTAAATCTTATTTTAAATTGCTTTCCTTCTTATCGATTTTAGTTAGTCAAACTAAGTTTCCATATTCACGTATTCTTATAAGACACATTCTTTATGTCATTCAACTTGTCATCTTTCAAGTACACATCCATTATAACTCCTTGTCCTATCTCCTTTCTCTCATATCCATAAAAATAATTGTATTAAAAGCCATCATAACAATGTTCACATCACTCAACTCCTTTAATATTTTTTTTGTCCTTTATGAAAACTTGTCTTACGATAAAATTGTTTCACCTCTCTACTTAGTTTATGAGAACTCATACTCTTCATGAGTTAAAATCGAATGACTAGTTGATCTCTTTAAAAGATCTAGTTGCTATATTCACACGTAAATTTTTTTTACTATATCATCTATTATATCATAGCCCAACAAACTATCTATTATCATCTCTTTTGTATACAAATTAAGCCTCCATTTTTGTCTACTCTTGTTTAAAACTTAACCTTGTCGAGTTTCTTTAAATAAATCATATCAATCATAACTTTATGTCTTTCATCAATTTTTTTTTCTTCTTTATCCTTCACAAAAATTCATATATGTCATCTCACTTCTCTCACTCTTCATTCATAAATATTTTTGTCCCCTCATTTCATCTCTCGAATACATTTTTTATATACATTTTTGAATCCGACTCCTCCATGTCGATTCTTATTTCAATTCTTATATATTTTTTTTAACTCTTTCTCCTTTTTGTCTCATCATCTCTCTCACCACTAGTCTAAGTCAAAATATGTCCTTCTCATATCCACGTATACTCTTAAAAAAAAAAAAAATTACAAATATTAATCATGAAACATTTTTTTAGGCACTCTTTTCTTTAAAATGTCATATCTTTCAAAGTACACATCACATGATCACCTTATGACCTTTCTTTCCATCCGTGACCTTGTCTCTCTCTTATTATATATCTCTCTAAAATCGAGAACCTTTATTTATTTTATCTTTACTTTATGTCATATCTCAATCAAGTAAATGCTTTCCTTTATTTTCTTTCTCTCCTCTCTAGATATCAACATCATCTTTTGTATGTCTTTAACTCTCCATTCACGAATTTAGAATCCCTTCACATAGAATAACAAGTTGTTTGTCTTGTTAGGCCATTATTCTCAAAGATCAATCATTTTGTTATTCAACATGACACCCCATACTCTATTAATGGGTTCTCTCACTAGTCGATAAACTCACCCATAGTAAAATCTATATATTTCAATAACTATGTCCTCCTCAATCTAATATAATACACTATCCTCAAACATTGATTTGATTTATCATTCACAAGTCTATTAACTTACTCCTCACGGATTTCCTTATTTGACTAAAATCTAAAAATTACTCACTTCCAATGTCATTCATTTCATATCAACAATTATTTTCTTCCTTCTATTTAATCAATTGGTTCATCTCTTACCATTCCATTCGATCTTTTCTATCCTTATACAAATTTTCTCTCGGTTCTAGCTCCTTTCTTTCCTAGTGCTTTATTTTCAAGACACTCGAAAATGGCTTCTTCTTCTACCAATGTGATCACCTCCGCCGATCTAAGGTATCCTGATTTGTTTCACACCTACAACTCACTCTGCTCTCGCCCCATTCATGAAGGAAAATTGATCAACTTTGACGACTTCATGTTCTTCGACTTAGACACCTATCTCCCCGAACTCAAACCTCTCATAGGATCTTCATCCCCAGCCGCCTATTATCCTGAACTAGTTCGACTGTTTTATACCAACTTCTCTTCTGATCTTGAACAAACCTCAATCACCAGCAAAGTTCGAGGACAGCTGATGATTTTCAATGCTTCCGACCTAGGTAGAATTCTAAATCTACCTTCCACCGGTACTGACCTTAACGCCATAGTACCAATCGACCGATCGGTACTTCGAAAAATACTTCTCTGCACCAACTGCTACCAACTTCCGTGGCACATGAGGAATCTCCAACCTCAAGCTCAGCTACTTGCTCAGATTCTTTTCCACAACCTCTATCCCAAGCATCCCCGCCAGGGATTAGTTCCTCGAAAAATCTCTCTTCTTATCTACGCAATCCTTTCTTCTCTTCCGATAATTTGGTCATCCATTATTTTCGACCTCTTTATTCGTTATCAGAAATTTGAGCCTCTTCTTTTTGGGTGTTTTATAACTCCCATTTTCAACTACTTCCAAGTACCACTTCACAACGAAGTCATCCTCCGACCCTCTCACGTCCTCGATGCTACCACCTTCAATCTAAGGTCCCTGCACATGCCCGGCTCTGATGAAGCAGACCCAATATCCTCCTTCAATTACTTTTCTGCTATGATGGCTATCGAGCAAACTCAAGATCGAATCCTTCGTAATCAAGCCCTGTTGCAGCAGACTCGCAAGCGGAATCGTGCCAACCGGACGCCTTCACCTTCTCCACCTTCGAGATAGACGCATTTTTAGTCTGTAATAACTTTTAAATTACTTTTTGGTCTGTAATAACTTTTTTACTCTGATCCCTCCTTTTTGTCCATGACAAAGGGGGAGAAAACCTGTCTCCATTATTGGAGAAACATTCTCTCTTTAAACATTATTTCACATTTTTATCATATTATTATTTCTATGCATAATGTCTTTTTGACAGGGGGAGCATATTTTGTCATCATCAAAAAGGGGGAGAATGTTGAGAAATTCGGTTTTGATGTCACATAATATGATACACTGTCTCATTTGATTTTATATGATATGATAATATGTTCTCTTGAAATAATGTTATATTATGACTGAATATGTTTTGCCATAAATCTAACGAGTATTTGATGCAAGGATATCTCACCCAATAAGGATGGAGACTTCCTGTTCAAGTACAACTATGGTGCAATCATACTCCTTGAAGAAAAAGCTTGATGAGCCATGCTTTCCTAAAAGTTCAAATAAAGAGATCGGCTACCTCAAGATGAAGATTTTTTTTTTCTTCTTTAGAGTCATATGTAACAGAACCTTCAGGAACTTGCATATTGCATATTACATACTCATTCATAAACACTATATCATAAAAGTATACGATAGTTTCAAAAAGCTTCTTTTTTGAAAACCAATAAGTGTACCTTCTTACAACCTTTTATGAAAAAGATATTTTGTCATATAATAATTGTACCTTCTTACAACCTTTTATGAAAAAGACATTTTGTCATTGTACCTTACAAGACAACATGAAAAAGGAATGTAGGAAGAAGACAAAAACATAAAATCGACTACATAAGAAAAATAAATTAAAATTTTTAAGGACTCTAGTTACCTTTTTCTCATAACCATAGAATGTCGACTTACTTGAAGTCATCATTCTCTCTACAAAGCATTAAATGCCTTCTGTAACAAATCCCTTCTAAATATCCTTCCCAAAGAATGTCGACCTTCTTTTTGGTCCTCATTCTCTCTGGAGACTTTGAAATACACTACATAAAGAATACACTTGACATGACTATGTACAAATAAATATCTCAAAGCACTCATAGTACTTACACTCATTTAAAGTAAAGAAGTACTAGTGTACCTCAAATCATTAATTAGAATAAAGACAAAACTACAACCCAACGTTCAAATGTACTATTGTAAGAAATAGACTTTTTACATAAAATATGTATTACCTAAAACACTACAACGACTAGTGTACCCTCTATTTTACTCTTCTGGAAAAAGGCATTCTCGATCTTCTCTAAAAGATATTTTTGAAATGACATAACATTTCACATTTCAAAAAGTTACAATTCCAAAATGTAACGACTACTTTTTCTAAGCTATATAAACACACACACATAAACTATTCAGACAAGAGGAATGAAATAGACGTGTGAGCTTACAAAGAGAAAAATATTCTATTCGTGATTTGAAAAGAGAGCCTTGAAAAAGAAAGAGAAAAAGAAAAAGAAAGAAAAGAGAAAAAGTCAAGTCCAGCTCTTTGACAAAGAGTATCCTCTGAGTGACAAACAGAACATTCTTAGAATTCTTCATTCGTGCATTCATATCATTCTGAAGGTTCTATAGGAAGTATTGTAACTCTGTTTATTCACTGTATTCCTTCTTTGTTTAAAGAAGTAGACCTCTGTGAAAGAGGGTGTTGCCCTTCTCTGTTGAGAGAAGAAGACCTCTTGGGAAGAGGGTGTGCCCCTTCTCTGTTGAGAGAAGAAGACCTCTTGGGAAGAGGGTGTTGTACTATTTATCCGGTAACTCGGATGTTATAGTGGAATCTCAAGTGGTTTGCTTGGGGACTGGATGTAGGTCTGGATATTGACCGAACCAGTATAACTTCTGTATTTTATGTGTTGTGCCTTATTGCTTAATTATTTTATTTTATCGATCATAATCAAATTTCACTATTCACCCCCCCTCTAGTGGAATTTCAACTTGTGCCAACAAGCTCTAGCTAAGGGTGGTCTGGTCCTACGGACCAGACTGTCGGACCTACCATCGAGGTCTGGACCGACTCAGGAACCGGACCCTACCTGTCAAGGGTTTTGGTTGGGCTGTTTCCAGCCCCGGCAAAGACAACCGTGGCTAAGCCTGCGGGTTGAGCCCAAAAACTGGGCCCAGTCGGTCTGGTCTAAGAGATCGGGCTGTGGTTGGCCAGCAGTGGGTCTGAACCCTTCTCTCTCTGGTTCAGACCCTGACCCGAAGGGGATCAGCTCGAGGGACCCGGGTGCCCAGCACCATGCGGCTGGCACTCGACCTGTCCTAAAACAGAACCATGGCTGGCACCTGGTGCCGGCCTGGTTCCCCATACATGCACAGGTCTGAACCATTCGGTTCGGACCTACATGCAACCCAAAATGGCTGAATGAAAAGGGCCTGGGTGCTCGGCACCACTGGGCTCCATCCAACTCCCACGAAAGGGGTTGGATGGCTGGCACCTTGTGCCACGCCCAGGCTGACAATCCATCAGGTCTAAACCTTGGTTCAGACCTGAACCGAAGGGTTTAGGCAGAACGATAACGTGGAGGGAAGAAGAAGCTAGAGGCCAAATCCCTACTTGCATGCGCGGGCCACCCAAGTGGCGCGAGATCCATTCCTGGAGCAAAAGGATAGACAATGGGGGTCTGGTCCGCTGGACCAGACCGAGCCACCCTTGTCAGCGTGAACCAGAGCTCAAGGGCTCGGTTCACAGCAACAAGGAGGGTGTGCTGGGCACACCAAAACTGGCCCAGCTGCTCCAGTCCTAGTTCCAAAGAAGACCGAACAAAGAAAAAGGAAAAGACATGCAAAAGGCTAACACAACAGCCTGACCTTCCTACTCCCAAAATGAGCTGGTCACACCTTGACCAACGCTCGACAACATGGCTGCAGCCCCCAGTCCCAGCATTTTGGGACTGGTCTAAGCCCAGCACCGCAAGAGAAAAACACAAAACAAGAATAACAATAAGCACAAAAAATAATATATAAATGCTGATGTCTGGAACACGCCGCCTAGTGTTCCTGAATACAAGGGACAGCTAACCGGCCTGGGTGTGTGCTGGACGAGCCCAGCTCGGCCCACCATACCAAAAAGAAAAAAAAATAGAAAGAAGAAGGTGGAGAAAGCCATGAACTTCAGCATAGAAGAATCACATAACAACTACGACAGTGTTAAACTAATATTGTAAACAACAACAAGCAAAGAAATGATTTCAAATAAAACGGTGATTGAACGAAAACAAAAAGGGAAAAGCTTTCAAATACGTGCGGCAAGAAATCCTGCTAATCCATGGTGATTTAAGATCGGAACAATAGCTATATCACCTAATCCACCGTTTGGATTTTTGCATGCCAAGGTGCAAAGTTTCCAACGGTTTCCTCTTCATAATGAAACCATAACAAGTGAGGTGAGTCTTCACCTTAGCTAATGAGGAAGGTGCTGCAGCTCTTCACGCCAAGAGGAAGCACACGGCTGGAGTGAGGAAGCTTGAGAGGAGAGAGAGAGAGAAAAAGGAAAATCGCCCCAAAATAAGAGGGACCCGTTTTTTTTGTAAAGGTTTTATAGAGGTAGGCTTAGAGGTGAACGGCTGGGATTAAATCCCTCCAAGATGGAGGGTTGGGGAGCTCCATGCCCCCCAACAACCAATGCATGTCAAGCCTTCCAAAAGGCTTTGCAAAAATCTCGAAAATGCCATCATTAAATGCCCTTAAAAGTTTGAAATTTTACAAAAGGGCGCCCTTGGCTGCCACCCATTGTGCCCAATGGATTGAAAGGATTCAAATGTCTTTGAAAATAATCACGAATCTGCCATGGGGCGCCACCCCATGGCTCTCTCTTGAAAATGGCGCCCCTCATGATGGAGCCTAGGCTTCATCATGAGGGTGTTGGAAAGACACATGGCCAATGAAGGCCTATTCTTTAAAGCCATGCAAGATTATTTCAAAAATACCATCCAGCTGGTTAGCCCTTGACTAGCTGGTCAACCAAGGACATGGACGTCCACTGTAGGGTCGTCCCAGGGTTTAGAATCTCCTAGTAGGCCCGGATCCAAATCCAAAATCGCATATAGTGTACTTCTTTAAAGAATGCTTATTCAACACATTAAAATGCTAATTTAATTCCAACAACTCATTCTGTTCTCTCCAAAACCTTAATTAATGTAGAATGGTCAATGCCCCCTAAGGAAATCACCTCTTGTTTGCTAAAATTTAGCGTTCTAAGTTTTGGGTCTAAAATTAGGTCAAGACTCGTGATTCGCATGCACTGACGAGGTTTTTTCGTCACTCGGGTCTCATTTTCGGGGTGTATCACCACAACCCTATTCCAAACTCACCCTAAAAGTTTCGGAGGTAGATTCATTCTAGATTCTCCGAAATCGCTCTTTGCAATAAAATTACGCGATTTACCCGATTCTCAACTAAGCAAATCATTAGAAAATTGTCAAAACATAAAAATTCATCGATTCCATATAATTACACAATATACATCAAAATTAGAATCGTAGATCTTACATCAAATCCATGAACGTTGCTGGAGCATTCGTGAGACCAAAAGGCATCACCACGAACTCATACAACTCGTATCTCGTTCTGAAAGTTGTCTTCGCAATATCATCCTCTCGGATACGAAGCTGATGGTAGCCCGATCTGAGATCAATCTTCGAGAAAACCTTCGCCTTCTGTAAGTGATCGAAAAGATCTTCGATCCTAGGTAAAGGATACTTGTTCTTAATTGTCGCCTGGTTGAGCCTCCGATAATCGATGCACAACCTCAGGGATCCATCCTTCTTCCGTACAAACAGCACTGATCAAGAAGTTCTTCCAATTGACGCTTTAACTCCTCAAGTTCCGTTGGAGCCATACGGTATGGTGCCTTGGAAATCGGTGTCGTTCCAGGCAGCAACTCGATACCAAATTCGATCTCTCGCCTCGAAGGTAACCCAGGTAGCTCCTCAGGAAACACATCGACAAAATCTTGGACCACGTCCAAGTCATCGATCAAAACCATCTCGGGTTCAACTGGGGCAATACTGACTAAGAAAGCAGTACCCCCGTTTCGCAAATACTTCTGAGCCTTGAAGGAAGATATCATGCGGCTATAGCGCAGAGGTCGAGGAAGCTTGATCTCCAAAACAGGACGATCAGGTCGAAAAACAACGATCTTGCCTTCCCGACAAAAGACTTAAGCATGGTACTCGCAAAGCCAATCCATGCCCAAAATCACATCGTACTCGGTCATATCTAACAGGATAACGTCAGCTGACAGGTTCTGTCCTGCCACTGACACCTCAATGTTTGAGATATACAAGTCACAAAAAGACTGCTCTCCAGTTGGAGTGCGAACCTCCAACAAAAAAATCAAGAACTCGATTGCCAAAGGTAAGGTACAAGCAAATCTAGCTGCTATGAACGAATGAGTAGCACCACAATCAAACAAAGTAAATGCTTCATGTTCGGCTACTGAGATCGTACCTTGGACCAACTCTGCCTTGGTCTTTTGCTCAACTGTTGCTGCGTATGCTCGACCGGCAATGACCTTCTGGTTCGCTGGCCTCGGTGGATATGACTGCGGTTGCTGCTTGATGTCTTTTTTTAAATCGTTGTAATTTTGAAAAGATTTTTAAATGAAAAACATGTGAAAACCAGACATCAAATAATAAAAACCGGTTCTCACTAGTGGATGAGACCAGGTCGAACTCAGGGAACGAAAATATTTTGTATTCAAACACACAATTCTAAACTATTTCTTTATTACCGAATTATAAAATGTAAAATGTTCGAGAAAAGTAAAAACAACTAACTATTACAACAAATGAATACCCTTCGCAGAGGGCGTAAAATGCAATATTTACAAACCCAAAATCAAATTCCTAATTCTAAACTGAAAATAACAACTTCTACTCTTGTTCTTCTCGAGTCGTGCAATCGCTTCTACTTCACTCCTGTGCTATCCTGCACAAATCAAAAAAACACGAGCAGTACAAGAGAGAAAAGTAAAAACTATACTAAACACAGTTTATGCTAATTCAATGCTAAAACATGAAAGCAATCTAATGACAAATAACTAAGTAATTCTACGATTAACTAACTGATTATTAAGCAATTAACAACGCTAATTACCTATCATTTACTTAACTAACAACTACTTAAAACTCAATGAACTAGGATCTAACAATAGAGTAAGCTAATTATGAAAACAAAACATGAGATTAAAATTTCAAGAATTGAAAGAAATGAAAATATCAAGGATGTAATGAAAATCAAGAATTTCAATATGTAAAGAAAAACAAATAGGAAATGACTAAAAACTAAACAGAAAATCAATTAAACAGGCAAAACCAAGAGATATAAAACTGAACAAACAGAAATTGAATACAAAATAAAAAAAACAGAAACATGAAAAAGTTAAAAACAGTAAATTTGAACTGTAAAGAAATAGAAATTAACTGTAAAAACAAAGCAGGAAAATGATAAAAAAAAAAGGAAAATCAGGAAATGAATTTCAGAAAAGAAAATAAAAGAAACAGAAATTTAACAAATGAACAACAAAAACCGAATGCTAATGCAATGCAAGACATTTATGAAAAAAAACAGGAACTTAATGCAATGAAAAATACTGTAAAATTACTAAGAATTCAGGAAAAACAAAACATGAAATGGAAAACTGGAAAATGAATTTAATGAAAGCATAGAATGAATGTAAAAGCAAGAAAAACAGGAAATTACAAATTTCAGGAAAATAAGAACATGCTGCAAACAGGAAATTCAAAACAGGAAAATAACGAACTATCAAACAGAAATCTACTCTATGCGATGAATGAAAAACAGGATTCAACAACAAATAATGAACTACTTATGAAACTAAAATGCTAACAAACAAATTAACAATATTACAAATGAATTAACGACATCTAAGTAACGAATCAACAAAATACAGATCAGACAATGAACAGAAAAAGGAAAAAAAAAATCTAAAACACAACTATCGACTTTTTTTCTTTTTGTTTTTCACAATCAACACAACCTGAGAATCAATTAAAAGGAAAAGAAGAATAGCGAAGCTGAAGAAGAAGAAGAAGAAGAAGATGAAAATGAAAATCACACTCGATTTATTTATTTATTTATTTATTTATTTTTCTGAAACAAAACAAAAACAGTTAGATACTCGATTGAAAAGAAAGAAAAAGACAAAGAAGAAGAAGAAGAAGAAGAAGAAGATCATAATAATAATAATAAGAAGAAGATTGACTTACCGTAGCCGGAAGGATTAGGGAAGAATGGCCATCCACCTACACGCCGCCGCCGGACTGAAGCACCTCCACCACCGGATTGAGGAAGTTGAAAAGGAGGAAGAAGAAAGAGAGGGAAAAGAAGGGGTAAAGGGAAATCCGGCAATGGAGACGGGTGAGAAGAGAGGGAAGAGAGGGAAAGAGGGAAGTTCTGGCGTACAAGGGAGACGCCTGAAAATTTCGATTTTTTGGGTTTTTAACAACAAGCAAACCGGTTTGCTGTTTGCTTTTTTTTAGTTTTGAAAGAAATGCAAACCGGTTTGTGATTATTATTTTTTTTTTCAGTTTTAAAAAAAACCCAAACCGGTTAAACCGGTTTGTTATTATAAAATTTTTTTCAGTTTTTTCAGTTTTCAAAAATCACAAACCGTGTAATGGTTTGTTTGTTTTTTTCCTTTTCTAAAATAAACTATTTAAAAGTTTTTATTTGCTAAAAACCTCAAAACCTCATTTGGTTATTATTTTTTTCTAAAAAATATAATTATTCTAATCTATATATTTAATATTATTTTTTTCGTCTTCTTTTTTATAAAGAAAACCAAAATTATTTTATTAACTAAATTGCAAAATAAAGCTACTTTTTCAAGCATTTTCTAATTTTAATTCACTTTAGCTCATTTACTCAAAACCAGCATAAAATTGGGTTTTAAATCATTTTTTTATGAAATCATGCATATTTTTGATATAAAATAACCCTACAATATATGCATGATCAAATACCCCCATGCTTATGTTTTGCTAGTCCTCGAGCAAACTAGACAAATGCATGAAATCACACTATCACCTAACTCACTTTCGTAGGAATCACGGTTGCATTTAGCTCATGCAACAAGCCGTTTCAACCCCTGAGTTACCCCAGTGGATGAGTAAGGTCTCGTGAGGGTTTGCAGTGATGCTACCCACAAACATCTCTGTCATGTATGCATAATATGACACATCCTCACAAGTAGTAGGTAATTAAAGACTTTATTTTCACAAATATTTCCTGTTATTTCAAAGTCACAATATAATTAGATTCTTTTATATACCACCACAGAAAAAGAATTTCTTTTCACTTTTCTAAATATCACAATTATTTATGTTTTATTCTTAGAAAATCCAATAAAAACATATTATTATTTACTTATCCTCACTCATATGTTTTCTACACAGGTTTTCTCAATCACACTTCTAAGAACTGAACTTTTCTTTCTTTTTAAGCTCTTTTCTCTCTCTTTTTTTTTTCACGCTTTTTCTTTTTGCGCACTTATTCTTCTCTTATAGCTTGCATGTGGTCTGCTTTTATGCCTTGTGCAATGTCAATATCTTCTATACTTTTTTCAATGCATACCAAAAGATATCAACTAAGACATAAAAGTGATCCTTCATTCACCCTTATAACGTGAGAGTCAAACATTTCAACTTGTATCTGTTCTCAGCTATTTTGGATCACGAAGTTTTCCACTCTCCTTTTCGAAATGGAATTAAAAGTTTCAACTTACATCTAAATTCCATCTACTAAGGATTATGGAATTATCCAAACAACCTAACGCATGCTTCTTTTTTCACTTTTTGAACTTTTTTTTTACGCTTTTGTTCATTTGCTTAGTTTTTGAAAAATAGAACTGTGCATATTCATATTTATGATTCAAAATAAATTCTAACATGTATTTATCATCATTTCTTTGAAATTCGCATAAACAACCATAATTTTTAGATCTATGTCAAAAAAAAATTTCGTGGGGCTTAAAAATCCTCTAAAAACATCAGATTTGAAATAACATTCATATAAGTTCAAACTTTTTCTTTAAAAACCTACTTTTCATGAGATATGTGTAAACATGTGCAAGAACGTAAACAAAAATATCAAGGTGTGCAAACTACACCCTCCCCCATGCTTGAATGACACTGTCCCAGTGGCACTCCCCCATGCTTATATGAAACTAAGTGAATGCACATGAGAGAAAATAAATGAGGGAAAAGAGTAGAATAACCTGACATGAATTAAAAATGCACGTTCTATGAATGTAATGAATGCAATGTATACATGACAAAACATGAAACTCATAGAATGAAACAAAAAACACATGAAAAACTCATGAATAAAACGAAAAAGGAAAAACAAAATAAAATCTATAAATTCTAAGCAAATCTAATAATATACAAGATATGGGTTGCCTCCCATAAAGCGCTAAGTTTCACGTCCCCAGCCAGACGGATCTCTGAAAAAACCTTCATCGTCCATGAGATCAATGGACATGAAGTATCGCTCAATGAGGCTCTATAAAGAAAAGAGTGTCATCTGTGACACTACGCACTGTGTTTGCATCCCGTCTACCTCTAAATGTGGGATCATGACTCTCTTGACATGAAGAACGGAAATTAGTCTCATCTGAGAGACTGGTCGAGAAATGAGAGTCTAGGACCGACCGAGTATCAATGAATGCAACTTCAGACAAGTGGTGAATAGGATCAGGCTTGACTTGGTCAAGCACCTTCTGCATCTGTACCTCTTGCTTACTAAAAATCAATGATCCTAAAGGCTGAGAGAATGGGGCTTTATATAATGATAATGCATGCTGTGGGTCAAGACCCTTCTGTTGAGGTATCATGGAGATCGACTCATCAGTAGAAATGATATGGGGCTCTGTGAACACCCCAAATTTTTCAAAAATTTTTGTAACTACTCCCCTTTTGCTCTTTATCTTCATTTTTGGGTAATTGAGTCAGTTTTAAATCTAAAATTCTACTTTATTTCTCAAGTTTTATTAAAATTAAATTCATTTTACATATCTGACTCAATTTCGGATCCGGATCTATTGTCAAGATCCAAATCTGAGCTTCATTATCCAATTTTAAATCGAATTCTCAAAATTATCAAAAATAACTTTTGAAAGGCTCAGACAGTTCGTCCGGTATCCGTTTGGATCCATCGAGTTGTATTTCTCGATTCAAGTTTCAAAACTCGAACATGTTCTCAAAACTTGGGTCCAAACCCATCCTTCTGAAGAAATTTCCCCGAAATGGCCTGAAATTCTCAGAAAAACGCTTTTGTAAATATTTCTCAGAAAAGTACAAAAAAATTAGTGTATAAATCTTTGTTTTCTCGTAAAATCTAGGGTTTTATTCCAAAAATACATAAAAAAAAAAAAACAAAAATTCAGAAAAACTATGTGAAGAACGAGTGGTTTCGAGTTTTTTTTTTAAAGTTGGTTTTGCTAAAAAAAAAAATCTTTTTTAAACCACTTTATAAAAAAAAAATGGTTTTTTTAAAAAAAAGAAAAAAAAAGAAAACCCGTTTTGGAAAAAATCTTTTTATAGAAGACCTCTTTTTGGAAAATGTAAAAATTCAAGAGTCGAGTTAGGGTTTGAGGGGGGGACTCTCTCGAGTTTTTCTCTCTCTGGTCGCCTTCTCCCCCTCACTCTCGCCTCTTTCTCCCTCCATGGCCGACCACCCCATGTGCGTTCCTCTTCCATCATCAACCCTCTGATCGCCTTCGCCCTCCTCCTTCGTTCATCACCAACAAACCTCGCGTGCGTCCACCTCCCGAACTCCTCCACCCTCCGATGGCTGGAACCCCCTTTCTTCAACCCTCGGATCACTTCCCCTTCTTCTTCACCCGTCGATCGCTAACAAACCCTCCTTCACGAAGCTTCCACCGAACACCCCCATGTGCAATCTTCCATCATCAACCCTCGCACGCCTCATCTTCAACGGCCTCACCCTTCTCGAGCCTTCGTTTGCTTTCCTATAAGAGCACGCACAGGAGAAGGGGTCGGGGATCAGATTTTTTTTCTTGAGTTTGTTCTCTGCCTCCCCATTTTTTCTCCTTCTTCAGTCCGTTTGAAAGGAGTTCAGTAGCCGAGCTCTCCTCCTTTGAGAACTTCTGCAAACCGGAAGCCTTGAGCGATCAAAAGGAGGTCGGCCATTTCTTGCGACCGAGAGGATCCCCTGCAGAATCAATCGAAGGAAGCTAACACTCACAGCAAGATTATTGCCTTCTCTGACTTCAGCCTTGCAGAACCACGGTAGGCACTTTTCTTATCCTTCACCTTCTGATCTTCTTTTAGTTTTTTTTTTTTTCTTTTTCTTCTTTCTTTCTCTTTTCCGTCTTTTTTTTTTAGCCCCGTTAAATGCACCATGGAAGGTATTCAGTTGCCTATAGCAACCTCGGTACCTCCTTGTTCTACAGTAATGGAATTGCATGTTCCGACATTTTCTATCATTCCCATTCGTCCCTATATGCTTTCCTGGTTAATCCTATCCATCTATTTAACTCGTCTTTCAATTTCATTTGCAAGGTAGCACTTAACTCGGATTCATATTTTCTATCATTATTGCAAATGTTGAATCATGTTTTCATTAGCTTGCCTTCTGCTAAATCATTTCGGTATCTGCTATGATTTTCCATGTTTTGATTGCTGGCCTGGACATTTTTTTTTACACACCTGTATTTCTCACATTCTGCTCTGTCAAGCATTACCTGAAAGTAGGAAGGCGTGCTTTGCTCTCTGTTGCAAGTCGATTGCCTTATCTAGTTTTTTGGTTGCCCAGAGGCAGTCTCCATATCACCAATATGGCATCCACATGATCTACCTGTGGTCCAGTTCTCAGTCACATAGGTTTATGTAACAAGGGATTTTTAGAATTATATTCCAAGGACTTTCTCACCACAAATAATGAAAAGATGTAGTTTATGTAAATAGAAGGGTGAATTTGGCCTTTCGGGAAGCGTGAAGTCACTGTATGTGCAGAATCTCATTACTTACAGGAGATATTTGGTGCTGTTGTGATGTAACGTGGCATCCTTCTTCAGTAGTATTCCTGGAAACGGCAATACTGGGAACATTTATTTATGATCAACAAGTGTCGGCTCATGTTAAGGAAGTAAAAAAGGAGCTATGGTTTTTCCAAGGCATTCGTCACTTTAGGCGAGTCCCAAGCATTGAGGGATCCCTTCACTAGTTCCCGCCACCTTTTGTTAATGTTCCATGTCCTTTTTTTCCTGTTTTACATGCAGTTATATTCTTTTTATGGCTATTTGCTTCCACTATATCACCGCCCATCATTTCAGTTTTGCAATACAACCTCTGTGCTTTGTATTCTGCAGCATGACACTCATGTTCTACTGTGTCATAGAATGTTTGACGTGCTCTTACCTATGGTAAGTGATTTGATCTGATCGTTTATCTAAGCATCATCTACTTTCTGTACAAATCTGATGAGTGTGAACACCCCAAATTTTTCAAAATGTTGTAAATATCCCCTTCTCTGCCCTTTGCCCCCATTTTCTGGGTAATTGAGTCAGTTTTAAATCTAAATTCCATTTTGTTTCTCAAAATTTGGTTGAAATTAAATTCATTTTCCACATCTGACTCAATTTCGGATCTGAATCCATTATCAAAATCCAAATCTGAGTTTCATTATCCAATTTTAAATTAAATTCTCAAAATTACCAAAATAATCTTTTGAAAAGCTCAGACTCTTCGTCCGGTATCCGTTTGGATCCATCGTATTATATTCTTCAATTCGAGGTTTAAAGCTCGAATATTTTCTCAAAACTTGGGTCCAAACCCATTCTTCTGAAAAAATCTCCCCGAAATGGTCTGAAATTCTCAGAAAAATACTTTTGTAAATATCTCTCAGAAAAATACAAAAAAATTAGTTGTAATCCTTGTTTTCTTACAAACTTTAGGATTTTATTCTAAAAATACAAAAAATGAAAAAAAAAAAAAAAAAAAAACCCAAAGAAATTAGGGAAGACTACGCGGTTTTTTTTGAAGATTTTTGCCGAAAAACTCACCTTTAACCATCTTTTTAGAAAAACCTGAAAAGGAGGCCTGTTTTTGGAAAAACCAAATTTCGAGGTTTGAGGGTCGAGTTAGGGTTTTTGAAAACCCTAACTCACTTTCCTCCCTCGGCCACTCTCTCCATCCCGCCATCACCAAGCCTCCCCCATGTGCAAGACCCCCTCTCGAAACCCCCATGGCCTCCATCAGCCCTCCATCGCAAACAGCTTGTCGCACCCCCTCACCTGCCCTTCATCTTCAACGACCTCGCACGTCTCCTGCCAGCCCCATGTGCGACATTAGGCTCCACCCTTCATCACCGAGTCCCCCCTCAATAGGATCATCGATCTGCAACAGAAGCCCTCCTTCTCGAGGCTTCTCCTTTTTCTATAAAGGAAAGCCAATGAGAAAGAAAAGGAGGAGGAGGATTCTTTTTTTTAGCTAACATCGATCGGCATCCACGAAGCATCCGCTCTTCACCCTCCTTCGGATTTCCTTCCCCTCTCCTCTTCATCATCAGACAGAAACTTAAGAGGAGGGTAGAAGGGAAGCTCCATCAGAACTCTTGCAATCTGGGCGAAAGACAGAGTGATACAGTTTGATCTCCAACAGAAGAATATCCCCGAAGATCTTCAAACTCCTTTTCAGCCAGGTATGTTATTTAATTCAGTAACATGGAGAGTGTTGTCCCCACCATTTTTTTTTTATCTATAGACTGCACTTTCATTCATATACCCTCACTCATACTATTGTTCACTGGGCACAATTCAACACTTAATCCCGGTTCACCCATCATCGATCTGTTAAAATGGGAATTTGGACCTCTGCGACATGAGTGTGAACTGTAGTTAATCATGCTGTGTAAATTCCATTTGCTGAAGCTTATAGGCTCAATTTGAAAAGGTATAACATGCTGAAACTGATCAATCATGCGAAATTAATTTGAAGAGACCTATAGCTAAGATTCAATCTGATTATTAGAGATGGGCATATGCATGTAGCTCAAGTTGAGTAACACGCCAATTTTGTGGCCCCTTTTCATGATTACTGCTGCATCTTTTTAAATACAACAACATGTTGCACTTTCATTTTTTTTAGCACATAAGCATCCTTCCCCTGCAGTTTCACTTTCCTATGTACAAACATCCGATAATGACCCACTGCCTTGATACTTTTCAAACAGCAATGGTGAGCTTCCTCTCATCCTCATTTCCTGTAAGTGACCCGCAATGTATAGGAAGCACTTGACTCTTTTTTTTTTTTCTCTTTTCTTCTCTTTTACTGATGTAATGAAACAGATATAGCTCCAACTGTTTTCTACCAAAGTTATGATGCATTTCCTAACTTTGAGCAGACTTTACCTCATCTGTAGTTCCATCATTGACCTCATATATTCTTCGTATACATCCTCTTTTAATTTATTCACATGAATTTTTTTTTTTTTTTTTTATGTTATTAGCTACATTCCATGGCATTCATTAATATTGATCTGCATCCCCGCATGTCATGACAACATCATCTTAGTTATACATGGCATACGAAATTCCCATCTGTTCCATTAAAGTCTGTAGTTTTATTCCAAGTCCCTGGTTCAAACTCCATTTTCTGCTTGGTACCATTCATTACACTGTTGGTAGCTAATTGACATTATGTTTTCATTTTGGGGAATTATTTAAAGACTGAATCTGGAGGTTTCATTGTGTACATGACGTTATAAGTTCATTGGTGATGTGCCTTTTGGTACCTAAAGCACATGCCTACTTGAGATACGAGAATAACTCGGGCAAATACATTCGCTGAAGAGCTTGAGGAAGCTCCTCTCAGTTCCTTTATCACTGAGCTTCGGTATTTCTGCACTTTGGGATTCATTATCATGCCGATGGCCCCCAGAGGTATCTGCATCTTCTTATGTACAGCATCTTTGCTGTCCAGCCATGTCTATTGCAACCATCCCCTGATGGTAATGTTCCCTGTCATGACTGCTACAACAATTTCTGCATCCATAGTTGTCTTGTGCCCATGTTCACTCGCACCACCTAATATCATATCTCAGCAGTTCATTATCCACTCCACTTAGTGATCTGTTTTCCCCTTTGTCATACAATTCCAATTATCTTCTGCTGCTCCGGAATAGACACTGTTAGCTTGCTTCATTCTTAAAGCAGTGAAGGAGGGGTTACATTGGACCCCATTCAGTCATCCTTCACAGATTTGTCTGAAATTAAAAGCATATTCCTAATTACAAGTGTCCATGGTAGTAATAGCTTGAACTTGTTCCATCTTAAAGTACTAGGATACAATGCCCCTCCCTAATTCAGAGTTCTAATATTGCCACAGGGTCCCCTGCTTGCTCAGCAGTGGATCTTATATCCTCATCCCATCTATGTCACCAGCATCAATCACCCTTCTCCATCATTCTGCTGTGTTTTTCACCATACCCCTTTTGCCTAGCCTTCCTATAGTTGCTGCATGTTTCATTCACTTGCCCCAATTCATCTATTCTTCATTCATATCACGTATATATATATATATATACATATATATATATATATATATATATATATATATGTAAATACATTAATGACTATATTTCCCTAGCTCAGATTGTCAATATTGTTTTCATCCAGTATTAAGCATAAGATAGGCATGTGAATATCTCATTACTTACATTTCTGGAATCCATGTGAAAGGTGCAAATTCTCTTCTATTTTTCATACTAACTAAGTGCTTTTGCAGGGAACATGTAGAAAATATCATTATTTAGAGTTGCATATTTGATTCCAGATATTGTAATAGCTAGATGTAATGAAAATTTACATTCCTGCTTTAGATAGAATGAATGACCATTGTAGATTTCATGAATTACTTGTTCTTCATGCATTTTTCCTCTATTTCTCAAAATCTCACAATGATGAAACACGAATGGCATGTGCACCATTTCGTAAGAGGTAAATTAATCCTAAGTTGATGATCCATATCAATGGCCATAGTCAGGGTATGGACAAAACTTAGGATTTCTATCTTTTACGAAATAACACTGGACCCATTTTCAAAATTCATCATATTTACTCAAATATTTTCTTCTTTTATTAGAGTTTTACTTAGAATTAATTCAATATATATACCAATAGCCATAGTCAGGGTATATTGAGAGTTAATTTCATTTTAAACTCTATAAAAGCACCAAAATGTATTTTATTCTTCACCTGAATTTAAATATAGATTATTATATAATACATTCAATGACCATAGTCAAGGATGTATTATATCCTCAATCTCATTTTAATTCATCCAAAGAATGAAATAGCTTTTCAAAATCCAATTTCAAAATTCT
Organism: Nuphar pumila; assembly: GCF_984573655.1. Taxonomy (NCBI): domain Eukaryota; kingdom Viridiplantae; phylum Streptophyta; class Magnoliopsida; order Nymphaeales; family Nymphaeaceae; genus Nuphar; species Nuphar pumila. Next base: position 40,049,166 of record NC_143256.1, read on the forward strand.
TTTTGAATCATTCATCATTTAGGATAGAACTGCATCATATTTCAAAATTACTTTTTCAAAACTCCAAGTGATGTAAATATCTTCTTCAATCAAATCTTCAAATCCTGTTCATCTTTTTCAAATTCTATTTTCCATCTCAGAGTCGAATTTAACTTTGAGATTTCAATTTCATTCCATATTCAAAAATCCCAAATCATTTTCAAAGTTCAATTTTACTTTGAAAATTCAAATTCATTTTCAAAAGCTCCAATCAAAAGGTTCAATCTTAACTTTGAGATTCCTGATTCATTTCAAACTTCAAATCCTAGGACTAAATTGACTTAGGATTCATCTGTATATTCAACATTCAACTTCTAAAAATTTCCCTTTTCCCAAACTCAAATCAGACTTAGAAATTCTTGAATTAACTCCAAGTCTATTTCTTTCTAAAATTCAGCACTCATATTGGATCTCAGACTTCAGATCCAATTTCTCTTTAGAATCCAGAATTCAATCACACTTTGGATCTCAGATTTCAGATCCAATTCTCCTTCAGGATCTAGACTCCAATCTCACCTTGGATCTCAGACTTCAGATCCAAATCCATTCTAGGATCCAGAACCCAATTCTATTGTGGATCTCAGACTTCAGATCCAAATCCATTCTAGGATCCAGAACCCAATTCTATTGTGGATCTCATATTTCAGATCCAATTCCATCTTAGGATCCAGAATCAATTTCACTTTGGATCTTAGACTTCTGATCCAAATCCATCTTAGGATCCATAACCTAATTTTATCTCGGATCTCAGATCTCAGATCTTAAATCCATCTTTAGGTCCAACTCCATTCCTAATTCTAGATTTCAAATCCAATTCCATTTTTAGATCTCATCTGAACTCCCTAAATCAATTTCTATTCTTAATCTATTCCAATTTAAAACTTCAAAATCTAAATTCAAAGTATTCATTTCCTTTCCTAAAATCAAATTCAAAGTTCAAAGTCCATTTCTGATTTTGAAACTTCATTTCCTTTCGTTTTAAAACTTCAAGTCATTCCTTCTCATTTATTCTTCCGAATCCTGATTTATTTCAAAGACTTAGAACTCCTCTGATCTATCTCAAGTTCTAAGTTAGATTCAATCATTTCTTCACTCCTTTACCAAGTTCATCTCAGAGTACTTGGAAATTTTCAAAACATCTTTTAAAAGGAGCATACATTCTTGCATTGCACAAGCATGGTTCATTGTGCATTTAGGGTTAGAATAAATTCTTAGATTATATTTAGGCAAAGCAAAAGGCATAGATTCGATCCTTGGTTCGATTACCCCTGGTAAAGGCGCCAGGAACGGTCGAACCTCGTACCGACGAGCGAATCCCGTCTCTCCATTTTTCCCGCAATATTTTCAAAACGGAGGCGAGTTAGATTTCTAAATATTTTCAAATTAAGGTCAAGTGAAAACCCGCAAAAGAGTTCCTCTTCTCTCTTTCTTTCTTTTCTTTTCTCTTTCTCTTTTCTTTCTTTTATTCCACTCCCTTCCAAAAAGGAGGAGAATAGAGGTTAGAAAAGGAAAAGAGAAGGAAGAGAGAGAAACCATAAGAGAATAGGAAAAATTTTGCGATGATCACAGGTTTGGCGACCGAGATGGGACCCGTCTTCGTCCGGTTGGATCTATGCCTTTGCTTTGCTTTAATATTTTCTAAGTCTTTATTCTAACATATGTCAACTACATTTCCATGCAAACCTTAGGAGCCTAGACTCTGTCCTAAGCTGACATCATTGCATATAGGATCTAAGTATGGTTTGGTAGGACCATATTGAGGAGATTATTCCATGTTCACATTAGACTTAGGTCTTAAATACAACTCTCCTCAATTTTAGGGATTGAATGTAAACAATGTATGCAAGTGTATGCTTCTTTTCATTTAAATCTATATCTTTAGGACTTGCATTAGAGCCTTCTGATTTTATTGCATGTTGATCATATTTTGAAAACATCACTACCTATATTGTCCCGGTCTTCACGTTGCTGGGCTGTCTCACTGAACCATAGTTTGGGAGAGAGCCTCACAACTGGACCACTTATTTGGGTTCGCGCCCCCCTACCACGTACCTAAGGGCCATAGTCCGAGGTATATCGGTAGGTGCTCAAGGATGTTGGGAAGCCCTTACCTTAGAACCGGAGAAATATCTTATATGCCACGTATTTCGAGCTTCGGCTTGAGTATATCGGCACACCTTGATTGGAATCAGATGATCTGAACCATAGAGTTAGGATTAAGGTCCTACAAGCTATTTTCAAATATTGCATATAGAGTCAGACTTTAGGGAGTGCTGTGTGCGCATCCTTGTTTGTGCAGCTATGATTATGCGATGTTTTCCTTGTGTTCTCCTATATCGACCTCTTTTAAAACCCTGGGTGTACTATTTAAAACTTCCTCTATTTTTCAAAAACCCCAGGTGCATATTTTTCCCTTTGCCTATATTCTTTTCCTTTTTGTTTTTATGTCAAAACTTTTTCTTAAAAACCCTGGAATGTCTTTTTCAAACCCCCTGTTCTTTTCAAAATTTCCAGGATTAATGTTTGTCCCCTTCTTTCATCAAAAAGTCTATATGTAAGTCCTGCATTCTACCTGACTCTCTTCCTTTTTTGCCTCAGTATCACTCCGATGGCATCCGAATCTCCCGATGCTATCTTTCCTTGGGATCATGTCTTCTATCAAATAAGGGATGGAACCCCAGATCATCGGGTCATCCAGTCTCGTACCTTCTTCCCTCGGTGGTACTATTCTTGGTTCACCGCCTTCTCGCGTATGTTCCCAGACCACTTGGATGATTGTGGATTGGAGATGGCATCGGCAGTTGGCAAGCGAACCATCAACGGCAGTATGATTCAAGCTATGGCAGAGCGATGGAATCCGCGTACCTGCACGTTTTGGTTTCCGTGGGGAGAGATGACTATGCTAATGGACGAGTTCAATGATATCATGGGATTGCCAGAACCAGCTGGTCAGCTAGATGATCCCGTCGAGCAGCAATTTTTGATCAATGTCAAAGGGGTAGATGTTCGAGAAGCATTGGCCAGAGCTACAGGGAGCAGATCCTGACCTCTCACAGAGATCAGCGGAAATCAGTTCATCGACCTATTCGACCTCTACAACAAATATGGGGCCTACGAAGAAGTCGATACCTTATCTCGGACAGCGAAAGAAAGGATCCAGCATGCCATGGTCCTATGCACAGTGGGGCTGGCATTCTTTCAGGATGGTCAGAATTTCATCGATATCAGAGTTGCCCAACTTTTTCGAAGATGGGGAAGCAAGCAGACCCGTCAGCTTTCAATATCCATGGCAGCTCTAGCTTTTCTCTACAGAGGATTAGCGCGTTTCGCCCTCGGAGAGACCATTCTGGTGGAAGGATGCACGTATGCCTTGCAGTCATGGTTCCTGCGACATGTGCCAACAAAAGCCAGTTCTTTCAGATTCAGCAGCAAGCAGCCGAAGTCAGCCATTCAGTGCTGAGTTTTGATCGAAAAACTGCATCAGGAGGAAATCGTTTGGGACTTCTTCGACAGAAGAGATACCATTCCTCGCTACACCTATGCTCGTGACAAGCGCTACAAACTGCTCGGCCCGTTCTTTTGCGTAGACTATCAGCCAAAGAGATGCCTCAGACAGTTTTCGCAACGGCAGGTTCGTGCCAACACTCGCTTCCCGACAGGCCGCATGCCAGAGTTCGATCTACGGTCAGATCAGTGGTCTGGAGCATACCACGTCCCCAAATACACTTGGGACTCCTTTATTCCTTTGTCTATATTTCCTGGTCCTAATGTATCATCAGAGTATCAAGAATGGTGCCAAACTGTCTGCCCACCTTCTCTTTGTATTTAAAATTTCGTCATCAATGAAAATGCAAGCTTTTATTCTGATAAAAAGCCTTTTTGCCGAATCTTATTTTATGTTATATGGTTATGGATTCATCCCCAACAATGAGATTCCTTTTTGTCTATTCTCGCCTGGGTCATAAGGTGCATTTTGTCACCATAAAAGGATAGTGCAATCATTAATTTGCCAATTCCTTCCCTCATGCCTTTTTTTAAAAAGAAATCACATTTTCAAAAATTTCCTCCGAACCCTAATTATTCTTTTCACCTTCACAGGAAATCACTGGCATTTGCATTATGGTTGTAACAAGGGCAGGAAAAGAAACAGTCCCTCAACACAGCGACAGCGAGGCCGAAAGGATGGATTCTCCCAAATCGGTCAGAGGACAGAATCAAACAGATGATATCGATCCAGCCATGTATAATCTGTTTAAAAGAATGATGACCAAAATGATGGCTGAACAGGCCGAGGCCAGTCAGAAAGAAGTTGTTCCAAAGAGCAAGCCAAAGAAGAAGGCTGTAAAGAAACCAGTCAGGATTGTTAGAAAGCAAGTACAGCCCGACACCGCTTCTGAAGAAGCAGAATCAGTTGAGGAATCAGAAGAGGAAGAGCAGCTTGTCTATCAGAATCCTCCACCGCAGTTTGCAAAGACCGCTGCAGAGCCCGAATCAATCAACAAGCCCGTTCCGGTTAATGGTCCAATGCAAGAGCAGATGAAAGAAATGAATAGGGCCATCAAGGATATTCAGGCTAAAAGTAAAGGCAAGCAGACCTACTCCGGTGAAGATTTTTACCATGGTCTAGACAGGGATGACAATCTAGAGAATCTCCCTCGAAAGTTCCTTAAATTCGATGGAACCAGTAACCCCAAGGCTCATTTGGCCACCTTTTATGCCGAGTGCGACCGCTTCAGAAAAGATAATCGGGCGTTATTCATATGCTTTCCTCGTAGCCTTGAAGGGGTAGCGGCCAGGTGGTATGCAGACCACATTAATCCTATCAAACTACGAGAGTTCGATAAAGTTGTCAACTTATTCATTGAGCGCTTCATGTTCAATGTTGAAGCCTCACCAACCCTCAATCATCTGTACAGTTTAAAAAAGATGGAGAATGAGAAAGCCAGTGAGTTCATCCACAGGTGGAGGAGCACCTGTAACAGAATGAAGGTCCCCATCCCGGAGGAGCACGCCCTGCAGATTATTCTGAATAACTTTGCCCAGCCTTTGAGGAACCTCATTTCCACTTCACCTGCCAAGTCATTCATCAAATTAATTGAGAGAGCCGAATGGCTCGAGACCGGCCTGGACAATGGTCTATACGAAGGATATCCTTTTGTTAGAGGAAATCTTGATCAAAAGAAAAAGGCGCACGTCGCCTATGCCGCAGGATTGACAGATCAGGGTAGCAGTGGTTCCGGCAAAAAGAAGAACAAGAAGGGCCGCAACAAGAATTCAGGACATCTCAGTGCCGAAAGGGCAAACTCGGCAGCCCAGAAAGGAAAATTTGTTAAACCCATCCAACCAGCGCCCCAGCCAGAAGCGAAGCAGCCAGAAAAGCCGAGGCACGAAGGTTGGAGTTATGATCGGGAATTTTCAGCATTAGAGCAGTCCCGCGAAGACATCTTAGAATATATGATGTCGAAAGAAATGATTAAGCTCCCCAAGGTGGCAGATCCTCCTGTCGCTATGGGTAAATGGACTGATAAATTCTGCAAATTCCATCGAGCTGTCGGACACGACACCGAGCACTGTTTTGTCCTCAAAAACATCATTCAAGATTGTATTGACAAGAAAATGTTAATTGAGGACGAGGATGAGCAACAGCCAGAAGTCTTGTCCAAACCATTCCCTAAGCATTCAGCTTCAGTCATCTTAGAGCAAGCATTCTCTTTGCAAGACAGTATCCAACAATGTTCTAGACAGGACATTCAGGATCAACATCAGGTCCTAGTCCTTCGCCAGGCACAGTCATCCGTCAAGAGGGCGGATGTCATCCCATCTTCTAGCAAACCAACAAAGGCAGCAACAGGAACTACCAAGATAGTCCCCAGGATCCCGAAGCGCTTTATCAAGGCATTTTTGAAGAAAGAAGAGGCTTCAGGGTCAGTTCAGAAGCCGATTACTGCATTATCCAACATCTCTATCCTGGACCTGGCTCACGCTTCATCTGAGCACCAACAAGTGCTAGAGGATCTTCTTAGAAAGATCAAAGTCAAGCCTAGCACGACCCCGCAAGATATGGCTCAGATCGTCAATCAGGCCATGACGAATGCACCAATCACTTTTTCTGATGAGGATTTGCCAAAGCCTCATTCGTTTCACAACAATGCCCTATACATAGTAGTGCGTACCAGGGGCATGACAGTCCCTCATGTACTCGTTGATGGAGGTAGCAGCCTCAATATCTGTCCAGAGATGACAGCCAAGGCATTAGGCCTAAAAGAAGAGGAATACACCCCAGATCCGATCACTATCTACGGTTTTCATAACCATGGACAGACAGCCAAGGGGAAGATATTTCTCGAGATCTTCATCAACTATTCGATGCATACTGTACTCTTCCATGTGGTCAATGTACCACCAACATACAATCTGCTCCTCGGACGCACTTGGATTCACAATGCCAATGCAGTCCCATCAACCCTGCACCAGTGTATCAAATGGTCGAAGGGGGGCATGATCACTACGGTCCTAGGAGAGGATCCGGAAGAACGACTCGCGCAGCCGATGATTCCCCGTCCTACTTTCACTGCCGACATCCCAAGCATCCGGGAAGCCGAAGAGATTGATCTGAGCGAAAGTCTGGATATGTTAAACTTGAAAGAAATCCAGCCAACAGAAAATGTCACCGCAGTTGTTCAGTGGCAGGGACCTCGCTTCTTCAAGCTGGGAGGACGCCTCGACTACACCTCATTTAAAGATCACCCTCTGTTTCCTCGATTCTCAAAATCGAGGAAAGGATTCGATCTTCTGATGAAGCATGGGTATCAGCCCTTCAGGGCCTAGGCAAAAATGAAGACGGCATTCTGGAGCCGATCATCCCTGTTCAGCATGTCACTGGCACAGGCTTGGGTTTCACCGGTCAGTCATCCGGCAGAAAGACCATCTTCGTCAAGGGAGCTCAATAATGAAGACAATGCCAGTGTTTTCTGTTCTCTTTCCTTTTTGTCATCTTGTAAGGGCAAGATCCGCCCCAATTTCTTTCCTTGTCTCAAACAGTCGCTTGTAAATATCAAAGTTTACTTAATCTATGAAAAGTTTGTTCGCTCTGTTCATCTTGGTATACACAAATTCTCTACTTATATCCTTATCTATGTTGACATTCTCTATCTCTGTACAAAAGGCTATTTTTCAGATATTTCCCCTTTTTCTCAAAAACCTCCTTTTTACTTACAGGATTGCCGTAATCATGGCTCCTAAGTCATTCAAAAAGCTCGTTATCAATACCAACCTTTTTCAAAATAAACCAGCCAAAGCGTGCAAAGCGAAGACAGGGGCAGAAGTCAGCAGAATGACAGAGCGGATTGAGGAGTTGGCAGAATTCGACTCAACGATTCAAGATTTGCCAGAATTTGCCAGCATTCAGAAGCGGGATGGACCATCGCCGTTGGTTCAGGATCCAACAGAGGATGTCAATATTGGTTCAGAAGGTGATCCAAGAATCCTCAAAATTGGTTCCAATCTAAGTTTTGATGAGAAGGAAAGGCTCATCTACTTCCTCAAACAACATCAGGAAGTCTTCGCTTAGACTTATGAAGATATGCCAGGTTTAGACTCCAAGTTAGTCGAGCATCGTCTTGTATTAAAGCCAGATTGCAAACCAATCAAGCAAAAACTAAGAAAAATGGATCCTCGAGTGGCACCACAAGTTAAAGAAGGGCTTGAAGAGTTATTAAAAGCAGGGTTCATTCGGACCATCGAATACCCAGATTGGTTGGCGAACATTGTGGCAGTCCCCAAAAAGAATGGCAAAGTTCGAATCTGCATCGATTTCCGAGATCTGAACAAAGCAACCCCAAAAGATGATTATCCACTCCCCAACATCGATCTTCTGATCGATAGCACGGCAGGCCATGCCATGTTCTCCTTCATGGATGGATACTCGGGCTACAATCAAATCAAATTGGCCGCTCGTGACCAATCCAAAACTTCTTTTACCACGCCTTGGGGCACCTTTTGCTATACAGTCATGCCGTTTGGACTCAAGAATGCCGGGGCAACCTATCAGAGAGCAATGGCAGTTATCTTTCATGACCAGATGCACAAGAACATGGATGCCTACGTGGATGACATCCTGGTCAAATCTAAAGAAGGCGAGGATCATCTTATGCTCTCAGCCAAGTCTTTGAAAGACTTATTCTCTACAAGTTAAGACTCAATCCGCAAAAATGTGTCTTCGGAGTAGAGTCAGGCAAGCTGCTTGGCTACATGATCAGCAAGAAAGGCATAGAGGTGGATCCGGCCAAAGCAAAGGCAATCATCGACATGCCGCCTCCCACCAATCTTAAAGAATTAAGGAGCCTTCAGGGGCGCATTCAGTCTATTCGACGTTTCATCTCAAATTTGGCCATGAGATGCGAGCCTTTCAATCACTTGCTAAGAAAAGAAGTGAAATTTGAATGGGGACCAGAATGTCAGCTCTCATTTGAGCGCATCAAGCAATATCTTCTCAATCCACCAGTTCTGAAGCCACCCGAACTTGGAAAGCCGTTGCTCTTATATATTTCTGTCAACCACAATGCTTGTGGCGGATTTCTTGCGCAGTATGAGGAAGGCAGCCGGATAGAGCATGCCATCTACTACATCAGCAAGACCTTCATCGATTACGAGAAGAGATATTCTCAGATGGAAAAGACATGTCTAGCCTTAGTGTGGATGTGTCAGAAGCTCAGACATTATCTAATGGCATCAGAAATCAAGATCCTGTAGAGGCTCAACCCTCTCAAATACATCCTTGAGCAGCCTTTCCTTACTGGGCGGATTGCGAAATGGCAAGTCCTCCTGATGCAGTATGATTTGGAGTACGTTTCTCAGAAATCGATCAAGGGTCAGTCCATCGCAGATCAGTTAGCAGATTTCCCGTTGACAGAAGAGATCAAAGCAGAAGATGATTTTCCTGACGATCGCATCTGCAGTGTTCAGGAATCTCCACTCTGGACTCTTTTTTTTGATGGAGCCAGAAATATGTCTGGTATAGGAATTGGGATCTTGTTAATCACTCCTGAAAAGGAGATGCTCCCCTATTCCCTCAAGCTCAATTTCCAATGTACCCACAACATGGCTGAGTATGAAGCTCTAATACAAGGCCTCAAAATTTTTGCAAAGCTTTGATGTCAAAAGAGTACACGCCTTCGGCGACTCATTACTTGTTATCAGCCAAGTTAATGCTGAATGGCAAGTCAAGGATTCAAAGTTAATCCCTTATCAGAAGATTGCCTTAGCTCTCATAGGCAACTTTGAAGAATTTCAGCTCAATCATGTCAAGAGGGAATACAATCACATAGCCGATGGTTTAGCCTGCTTGGGCTCTATTTTGTGTTTCAAAGACAGTGAATCCTGTCGTTCCTTCGAAATCGACAGACTTGATCAACCTGCCTACATTCCAGTTGAGCAAGTGAACCAGGCCGCTCAGAAGGAAAAGCCTTGGTATCAAGACATCAAAAGCTTTATTGAAACCGGCGAGTTTCCAGCAGAAATGCCAAGAAAGGAGCAACATGCGATTCAACGCATGTCAGTCCGCTATTTTATCCTTGCCAATACTCTCTACCGTCGTGGGTTCAGTTCTGAGTATGCCAGATGCTTAGACAAAGACGAAGCCATGGAAGTTATCCAAGAGGCACACGAAGGAATTTGTGGCGGCCACGTCGGCTACCAAACACTCGTCAAGCAGATTATCCGCGCGGGATATTATTGGAAAACCATGCAGCAAGATTGCCACCAATTTGTAAGGAAATGCGTCAAGTGTCAGATGCACGCGCCTTCCATTCATGCGCCAGCTGCATACTTGCAATCCGTGGTCTCTCCTTGGCCGTTTCCGATGTGGGCCTTCGACGTAGTTGGTCCGATCACTCCTTCTGCATCTAATGGCCACAGATACTTCCTCGCAGCTACGGAATACTTCACCAAATGGGTCGAGGTTGTAACTCTGCGAACAGTAGAAGGCCGACATGTAGTTTCATTTATTCATAAAAATCTTCTCTGTCGCTTCGGCGTCCCACATGACATTGTGTCAGATAATGGCAGCCATTTCAAGAATGAGAAGATGAAAACCTTCTGCTCGAAGTTCGGGATTCATCATCACTTCTCAGCTCCTTACTATCCCCAAGGGAATGGCCAGGCTGAGGCCACCAACAAGATTTTGATTCGCATTCTGGAAAGAGCAGTGGAAACAGGCCGTGATTGGCACGAGAAGATGCACGATGCACTTTGGGCGTACCGAACCACCATTCGTACCCCAACAAATGCTACGCCTTCAGAGCTTGTTTATGGAACAAAGGTGGTGTTACCTCTACATGTTCAGAAGCCCGCACTCAAGTTTGCGTCGCTCATTCAACTTCCACTTGATCAGTATCAACAACAGAGATTGGTACAACTTGATCTTTTAGACGAGAAAAGACTCAAGGCAGCAGAGCACGCACAAGCCTATCGTCGAAGGATAGCTAGGCACTATGCAAAATCCGTTATTGAGAGAAGATTTCGAGTCAATGATCTTGTGCTCAGATCGACAGCTCATCTCAAGCATCGGCCGAAGGGCAAGTGGTCACCCAATTGGGAAGGCCCTTATGTGGTCAAGGAAGCATTGCCCCGTAATTCCTATCGTCTGATCAATGCAGATGGAGCGAAACTGCCAGATCCTATTAATGCTCTACATTTGAAGAGATTTTACACTTAAAATCCTAGCCTTTTGTACTCTTCAGAAGAATCTCTCTCAATAAAGCGACAATTTTTCTATTAAATTCTCATATCTTCTCCCTGATACTGGGGCATTTTTTTTTATTTTGATCTATACATGTCTTCCTTCGTCATATGCAGGCAGGATTAGACGAACTCTCTTTCTGAAAAACTTGTCAATCTTTCAGTTAATCTATTTTTAAATTACATCTATTTCATTTTCTGACTTAATTGAATCTTCATCGATTTGTTATCCATTTTATCATTTTGTCAAGTATTTATCAAATTTTTAAATTTTATCGATCTTTTATTTTGCATCCCTCTCAGGTTAAGGGTTAAAACCTGAACTATTTCCCATAAACTCTTCAATTCATATTAATCTTTTATTCATTCTCCTCCAGGATAAAGGAAAAATCTTGAAGTCATCAAAATTCAGACCATCTTAGGTCAAGAATCTTGAATAAATCTTTGTAATCGGCGGAACCTATTCACGCTTTTTGTCAATCCTTTAAATCCAACTCCTGGATAGGAATTGTCTCCTTTTTCATCTGGGTTCCGATTCGGATTTTTCTTATTATATATTCTCATTTTTGAAGTTTTAAGTTCCGACTTGAACTTCCTTTTGAATCCAACGCTCGTGTTGGACAATTCTTTGTTTTGAGAATTCGAGTTTTCAAACCCGATTCTCACTTCCTTTTTGTATTAAAAACCGGGTTCCGACTCGGATTTTCCTTCTTTTATATATATTCTCATTTTTGAAGTTTCAAGTTCCGACTTGAACTTCCTTTTGAATCCAGCGCTCCTGTTGGACAATTCTTTGTTTTGAGAATTCGAGTTTTCAAACCCGATTCTCACTTCCTTTTTGTATTAAAAACCGGGTTCCGACTCGGATTTTCCTTCTTTTATATATATTCTCATTTTTGAAGTTTCAAGTTCCAACTTGAACTTCCTTTTGAATCCAGCGCTCCTGTTGGACAATTCTTTGTTTTGAGAATTCGAGTTTTCGAACTCGATTCTCACCTTCTTTTTTGTATTAAAAACCGGGTTCCGACTCGGATTTTCCTTCTTTTATATATATTCTCATTTTTGAAGTTTCAAGTTCCGACTTAAACTTCCTTTTGAATCCAGTGCTCCTGTTGGACAATTCTTTGTTTTGAGAATTCGAGTTTTCAAACTCGATTCTCACTTTCTTTTTTGTATTAAAAACCGGGTTCCGACTCGGATTTTCCTTCTTTTATATATATTCTTATTTCTGAAGTCTCAAGTTCCGACTTGAACTTCTTTTTGGATCCAATGCTCGTGTTGGACAAAATTGTTGGGTTGAGAATTCGAGTTTTCAAACTCGATTCTCACCCATTTTTTTATATTTGAAAAACCGAGTTCTGACTTGGATTTTCGCTTTTGTATATCCTTATTCTCCCAAAGTTCCTCCATTATTTCCCCTTCAGGATAAGGGATAATCTTGAAACACCGGCAATCATTCTCGCTCAATTCTCAAATATCTTCGAATGTCGGTCTCATTTTCAAATCCTCTTTTTGAAAAATCCAGTGCTCGTACTGGCGTGCATTTTTCAAAAAACCCAGCGCTCGTACTGGGGCATTTTTTTTTTTGAAAAATTCAGTGCTCGTGCTGGCACATCTAGCGCTCGTGCTAGTGCTTGGCTGACTAATCAGTTGGCCCTCCAGGTTCAGTCTTTGTGCTAACCAAGCATCATCATTGCAAGCTCTAAATTCTCAATTTCGACCTCCAGGTCATCATTTTATCAAAAAAATCAATCTTTTTCTCTTGCGAAGGACCCTCTTCAGGGAGAGTTCGAGGGAGCTCGTTCCTTTCGCATGCAACCATACTCCGTTCGCAGGAACCCTCTTCCAGGGAGAGTTTGAAGGGACTCGTTTTCTTCGCGAACAGTTTGCAAAACAACAACCAGCTTTACACAAAAGAACCCTTTTTCTAGGGAGGGCCTCGACGGAAGCTCGTTTCTTTTGTGGCCCCTGTTTTATCATCTTTGGCCAACCCCTTCACAGAGGACCCTCTTCTAGGGAGAGTGTGATGGACTCGTTCCTCTGTGATACTTTCTCAACTTTGTTTTTCGGTCACCTTTCCATAAGAGAAGCCTAGAGATAGGGAGTTTTGACGAAAACTTAATTTCTCTTCAAAAGTTCCGTTTTGCAAACACCTCCTCTTTCAGGGAAGAGAGGAGTATTTCCAACTTCCCATTCAGGTAAGGGTTTAAGCGTGAGTCTCTCTTTTGGGGAAAAAGAGAGGAGAATTTTGTCACGGACGTGTCGACTCGATATCAAGCGACTCTCGTCAAGGATTTTCTAGAATATGTTGCCAATTTGCTATCAAAAGTCAGTGTTGATCTCGAAAGTTTTCATCATACAAAGAATTATCTCAAACTACCTTCAGTATCATTTTCAAAAGAGCAAGGCTCTTGCGAAATAAGAACTAAATTCAAGTTGTTCTGTTGGTCGACCAAGAGGATGAAGGAAAAATCCTCGATATGACCGGCAAAGGAAAATTCAATGATATTGAAAAGCCGTAAGTGAACTGATATTGATCATAGCTGTGGCGCATTCTTAAAGATTATTCTTTTGGCGGTAAGACAGTGGAAATATCCTGGGCAGTAAAAAGAACCTACCCAATCCATATATCCTCAGTCATCCAGGCTAAGCTACAATCAAATATCCACAAAAGGGATCTCCCAATTGTCGTCAAGATGAAGGCGAATTAAGCGAGTGTACCCCCGGGGCCAAAGAAGATTTGAAACATCTCCAAGATGACGGATCCTTCCAGGGAAAGTTCGGATCACCGTCGAGATGAAGGCGGATGCGATGAACCTACCGACAAACCCTAAAAGATATTTGATTTCTGCTATCATTTAGAGATTTCAACCCAAGGACCAATGTCATAATTCCTGAGAAAGAAAAAGAAGGATCGAAACATCTCCAAGATGAAGGAGTTTGTGACGTACCCTTCCTCGAAAAAGAGAGAAAAGTCAGGACATCTCCAAAATGAAGGAGGATGTAAAAGAACCCAGAAAAGATCCATGGTTCAAAAAGAGTGCAAACAGATCATCATGGGAAATGCCCAGGATATCAAACTGCCCGAAACTGTCAAGAATCATCTTTACCTATGTGAAATTCTTTATCAATGTCTTTTCACCTAAATTGCTTTTATGAAGCTAAGAATGTTTCCTCTTCTTTTCATATTAGGGAAATTGATATCTTCCTTGAGGAAACTCAACAGCAACAAATTTGAATTTTAGATCTCAAAATCTACAGAGTTAGCCCAATTGAAGCTAATACTCTAGGTAGAGAGAGGTGATATCTTCACACATGAGCACAATTCAATCATTCTGAATCAACTACAATTTTTGGCATCTTATTGGCAATATTTTCTAATTATCCCAACATGAAGTTTGAACTTGAGGTCGTTTTGACATATCCTGACGTCATCCCTCCTTAGGACTGAAAAGTCCTTTCCTTCCGTCTGATCTGAGCGCTCTCAGATTCGCACACTTCCCTGTGCTCCCCACTGTCCCGCCATAGACAGTACCCGCTCAGGATAAGGGTTAAACCTGAACTTTTTGCAAAAGATCTGTTATTGTCAAAAGCTATTTTCAGTCTCAGCAATGAGGCGCCCAAGAACAACCCCTTTTCAAGCTTTAGGGACCCCCATTTTCATTCTTTTGCAAAAACCCCTCGTGGACTTGTTGTGCAAAAGTCTAGAGGCCCATCACAGTTTTCCTCGCTCCTCGAGGATTCTATATCCATTCAGGCTAAGGATTAAACCTGTTACCTCGCCCCTCGAGGTACAAACCCAAACCTTCTGCGAGAGGTCGTCTATTTTTGAAAGCTGATATTAGTCTCACCAATGAGGCGCCCAAGATCATCCCTTTTCCAAAGCTTTAGGGAACCCCTTGATTTTCTCTTCTCGCAGACCCCTTTCAGATTTGTTCATCCAAATCCTGAAGGTCCCATCACGGTTTCTCCATTCAAAGATTCCGCATCATCTCCCACTCAGGTCAAGGGTTAAACCTGAATCTTGCTTCGGCGATGCATTTGTTGTCCCATCACGGTTTCTTCACTCGAAGATTCTGTATGGTCGTCCCTCTCAGGATAAGGGTGAAGCCTGAACCTCGCTCCGCGAGGTACCTTCCTTTCAGGTTTGGGTTAAACCTGAGCCTCGTTTAGACGAGGTAATCCTTCCCATCCCATCATGGTTTTCCCCACAAAGGAATCTGTGCTCTTTGTACATCCATCCAGGAAAGGATCGTCCTTGAGTTCCGTCACATGAGGCATTTCTCTCATAAATGTCCCATCAAAGTCCTCGTATATTCCTTTCCCCATTCAGGTTATTTTGATATATCTTCGTCCCATCCAGGTTAAGGGCTAAACCAGAGTCATTTCAAAGGGGTGATCTTGTCTCACCCATGAGACTTGATCAAAATCCTTATCTTTCACCATTTCGAGATCTTCGCCCAAAGTCCCATCGCGATTTCCTCATTTCTATCATTCAGTCGTGTCATTGTCAAGGGTTTCATCCCCCCAGGACCATTCAAGATAAGGTTTCAAGCCCAAAGAGCCGTGTTTTCAAAATAAGTCTTCCACATCCCGCTCGGATCAGCTGACTGGGGCATTTTTCAAAATTTGGAGTGTGTCTTTGCCACTAAGCTCGGCTTTCAACCGGCTTAGTAGCAAAGAGGAGCATCTGTGAACACCCCAAATTTTTCAAAATGTTGTAAATATCCCCTTCTCTGCCGTTTGCCCCCATTTTCTGGGTAATTGAGTCAGTTTTAAATCTAAATTCCATTTTGTTTCTCAAAATTTGGTTGAAATTAAATTCATTTTCCACATCTGACTCAATTTCGGATCCGGATCCATTATCAAAATCCAAATCTGAGTTTCATTATCCAATTTTAAATTAAATTCTCAAAATTACCAAAATAATCTTTTGAAAAGCTCAGACTCTTCGTCCGGTATCCGTTTGGATCCATCGTATTATATTCTTCAATTCGAGGTTTAAAGCTCGAATATTTTCTCAAAACTTGGGTCCAAACCCATTCTTCTGAAGAAATCTCCCCGAAATGGTCTGAAATTCTCAGAAAAATACTTTTGTAAATATCTCTCAGAAAAATACAAAAAAATTAGTTTTAATCCTTGTTTTCTTACAAACTTTAGGATTTTATTCTAAAAATACAAAAAATGAAAAAATCATGCAAAAAAAAAAAAAACCAAAGAAATTAGGGAAGACTATGCGGTTTTTTTTGAAGATTTTTGCCGAAAAACTCACCTTTAACCATCTTTTTAGAAAAACCTGAAAAGGAGGCCTGTTTTTGGAAAAACCAAATTTCGAGGTTTGAGGGTCGAGTTAGGGTTTTTGAAAACCCTAACTCACTTTCCTCCCTCGGCCACTCTCTCCATCCCGCCATCACCAAGCCTCCCCCATGTGCAAGACCCCCTCTCGAAACCCCCATGGCCTCCATCAGCCCTCCATCGCAAACAGCTTGCCGCACCCCCTCACCTGCCCTTCATCTTCAACGACCTCGCACGTCTCCTGCCAGCCCCATGTGCGACATTAGGCTCCACCCTTCATCACCGAGTCCCCCCTCAATAGGATCATCGATCTGCAACAGAAGCCCTCCTTCTCGAGGCTTCTCCTTTTTCTATAAAGGAAAGCCAATGAGAAAGAAAAGGAGGAGGAGGATTCTTTTTTTTAGCTAACATCGATCGGCATCCACGAAGCATCCGCTCTTCACCCTCCTTCGGATTTCCTTCCCCTCTCCTCTTCATCATCAGACAAAAACTTAAGAGGAGGGTAGAAGGGAAGCTCCATCGGAACTCTTGCAATCCGGGCGAAAGACAGAGTGATACGGTTTGATCTCCAACAGAAGAATATCCCCGAAGATCTTCAAACTCCTTTTCTGCCAGGTATGTTATTTAATTCAGTAACATGGAGAGTGTTGTCCCCACCATTTTTTTTTTATCTATAGACTGCACTTTCATTCATATACCCTCACTCATACTATTGTTCACTGGGCACAATTCAACACTTAATCCCGGTTCACCCATCACCGATCTGTTAAAATGGGAATTTGGACCTCTGCGACATGAGTGTGAACTGTAGTTAATCATGCTGTGTAAATTCCATTTGCTGAAGCTTATAGGCTCAATTTGAAAAGGTATAACATGCTGAAACTGATCAATCATGCGAAATTAATTTGAAGAGACCTATAGCTAAGATTCAATCTGATTATTAGAGATGGGCATATGCATGTAGCTCAAGTACAGTAACACGCCAATTTTGTGGCCCCTTTTCATGATTACTGCTGCATCTTTTTAAATACAACAACATGTTGCACTTTCGTTTTTTTTAGCACATAAGCATCCTTCCCCTGCAGTTTCACTTTCCTATGTACAAACATCCGATAATGACCCACTGCCTTGATACTTTTCAAACAGCAATGGTGAGCTTCCTCTCATCCTCATTTCCTGTAAGTGACCCGCAATGTATAGGAAGCACTTGACTCTTTTTTTTTTTTCTCTTTTCTTCTCTTTTACTGATGTAATGAAACAGATATAGCTCCAACTGTTTTCTACCAAAGTTATGATGCATTTCCTAACTTTGAGCAGACTTTACCTCATCTGTAGTTCCATCATTGACCTCATATATTCTTCGTATACATCCTCTTTTAATTTATTCACATGAATTTTTTTTTTTTATGTTATTAGCTACATTCCATGGCATTCATTAATATTGATCTGCATCCCCGCATGTCATGACAACATCATCTTAGTTATACATGGCATACGAAATTCCCATCTGTTCCATTAAAGTCTGTAGTTTTATTCCAAGTCCCTGGTTCAAACTCCATTTTCTGCTTGGTACCATTCATTACACTGTTGGTAGCTAATTGACATTATGTTTTCATTTTGGGGAATTATTTAAAGACTGAATCTGGAGGTTTCATTGTGTACATGACGTTATAAGTTCATTGGTGATGTGCCTTTTGGTACCTAAAGCACATGCCTACTTGAGATACGAGAATAACTCGGGCAAATACATTCGCTGAAGAGCTTGAGGAAGCTCCTCTCAGTTCCTTTATCACTGAGCTTCGGTATTTCTGCACTTTGGGATTCATTATCATGCCGATGGCCCCCAGAGGTATCTGCATCTTCTTATGTACAACATCTTTTCTGTCCAGCCATGTCTATTGCAACCATCCCCTGATGGTAATGTTCCCTGTCATGACTGCTACAACAATTTCTGCATCCATAGTTGTCTTGTGCCCATGTTCACTCGCACCACCTAATATCATATCTCAGCAGTTCATTATCCACTCCACTTAGTGATCTGTTTTCCCCTTTGTCATACAATTCCAATTATCTTCTGCTGCTCCGGAATAGACACTGTTAGCTTGCTTCATTCTTAAAGCAGTGAAGGAGGGGTTACATTGGACCCCATTCAGTCATCCTTCACAAATTTGTCTGAAATTAAAAGCATATTCCTAATTACAAGTGTCCATGGTAGTAATAGCTTGAACTTGTTCCATCTTAAAGTACTAGGATACAATGCCCCTCCCTAATTCAGAGTTCTAATATTGCCACAGGGTCCCCTGCTTGCTCAGCAGTGGATCTTATATCCTCATCCCATCTATGTCACCAGCATCAATCACCCTTCTCCATCATTCTGCTGTGTTTTTCACCATACCCCTTTAGCCTAGCCTTCCTATAGTTGCTGCATGTTTCATTCACTTGCCCCAATTCATCTATTCTTCATTCATATCACGTATATATATATATATATATATATATATATGTAAATACATTAATGACTATATTTCCCTAGCTCAGATTGTCAATATTGTTTTCATCCAGTATTAAGCATAAGATAGGTATGTGAATATCTCATTACTTACATTTCTGGAATCCATGTGAAAGGTGCAAATTCTCTTCTATTTTTCATACTAAGTGCTTTTGCAGGGAACATGTAGAAAATATCATTATTTAGAGTTGCATATTTGATTCCAGATATTGTATTAGCTAGATGTAATGAAAATTTACATTCCTGCTTTAGATAGAATGAATGAGCATTGTAGATATCATGAATTACTTGTTCTTCATGCATTTTTCCTCTATTTCTCAAAATCTCACAATGATGAAACACGAATGGCACGTGCACCATTTTGTAAGAGGTAAATTAATCCTAAGTTGATGATCCATATCAATGGCCATAGTCAGGGTATGGACAAAACTTAGGATTTCTATCTTTTACGAAATAACACTGGACCCATACTGGATCCATTTTCAAAATTCATCATATTTACTCAAATATTTTCTTCTTTTATTAGAGTTT
Source organism: Nuphar pumila (assembly GCF_984573655.1). Classification (NCBI taxonomy): domain Eukaryota; kingdom Viridiplantae; phylum Streptophyta; class Magnoliopsida; order Nymphaeales; family Nymphaeaceae; genus Nuphar; species Nuphar pumila. The sequence continues at coordinate 40,068,277 of NC_143256.1, forward strand.
AACTTAGAATTAATTCAATATATATACCAATGGCCATAGTCAGGGTATATTGAGAGTTAATTTCATTTTAAACTCTATAAAAGCACCAAAATGTATTTTATTCTTCACCTGAATTTAAATATAGATTATTATATAATACATTCAATGACCATAGTCTAGGATGTATTATATCCTCAATCTCATTTTAATTCATCCAAAGAATGAAATAGCTTTTCAAAATCCAATTTCAAAATTCTTTTTGAATCATTCATCATTTAGGATAGAACTACATCATATTTCAAAATTACTTTTTCAAAACTCCAAGTGATGTAAATATCTTCTTCAATCAAATCTTCAAATCCTGTTCATCTTTTTCAAATTCTATTTTCCATCTCAGAGTCCAATTTAACTTTGAGATTTCAATTTCATTCCATATTCAAAAATCCCAAATCATTTTCAAAGTTCAATTTTACTTTGAAAATTCAAATTCATTTTCAAAAGCTCCAATCAAAAGGTTCAATCTTAACTTTGAGATTCCTGATTCATTTCAAACTTCAAATCCCAGGACTAAATTGACTTAGGATTCATCTGTATATTCAACATTCAACTTCTAAAAATTTCCCTTTTCCCAAACTCAAATCAGACTTAGAAATTCTTGAATTAACTCCAAGTCTATTTCTTTCTAAAATTCAGCACTCATATTGGATCTCAGACTTCAGATCCAATTTCTCTTTAGAATCCAGAATTCAATCACACTTTGGATCTCAGATTTCAGATCTAATTCTCCTTCAGGATCTAGACACCAATCTCACCTTGGATCTCAGACTTCAGATCCAAATCCATTCTAGGATCCAGAACCCAATTCTATTGTGGATCTTAGACTTCAGATCCAAATCTATTCTAGGATCCAGAACCCAATTCTATTGTGGATCTCAGATTTCAGATCCAATTCCATCTTAGGATCCAGAATCAATTTCACTTTGGATCTTAGACTTCTGATCCAAATCCATCTTAGGATCCATAACCTAATTTTATCTCGGATCTCAGATCTCAGATCTTAAATCCATCTTTAGGTCCAACTCCATTCCTAATTCTAGATTTCAAATCCAATTCCATTTTTAGATCTCATCTGAACTCCCTAAATCAATTTCTATTCTTAATCTATTCCAATTTAAAACTTTAAAATCTAAATTCAAAGTATTCATTTCCTTTCCTAAAATCAAATTCAAAGTTCAAAGTCCATTTCTGATTTTGAAACTTCATTTCCTTTCGTTTTAAAACTTCAAGTCATTCCTTCTCATTTATTCTTCCGAATCCTGATTTATTTCAAAGACTTAGAACTCCTCTGATCTATCTCAAGTTCTAAGTTAGATTCAATCATTTCTTCACTCCTTTACCAAGTTCATCTCAGAGTACTTGGAAATTTTCAAAACATCTTTTAAAAGGAGCATACATTCTTGCATTATACAAGCATGGTTCATTGTGCATTTAGGGTTAGAATAAATTCTTAGATTATATTTAGGCAAAGCAAAAGGCATAGATTCGATCCTTGGTTCGATTACCCCTGGTAAAGGCGCCAGGAACGGTCGAACCTCGTACCGACGAGCGAATCCCGTCTCTCCATTTTTCCCGCAATATTTTCAAAACGGAGGCGAGTTAGATTTCTAAATATTTTCAAATTAAGGTCAAGTGAAAACCCGCAAAAGAGTTCCTCTTCTCTCTTTCTTTCTTTTCTTTTCTCTTTCTCTTTTCTTTCTTTTATTCCACTCCCTTCCAAAAAGGAGGAGAATAGAGGTTAGAAAAAGGAAAAGAGAAGGAAGAGAGAGAAACCATAAGAGAATAGGAAAAATTTTGCGATGATCACAATGAGTTGCAGTGTTAATATGAAATTTCAAATGTTAAAGCATTGTAGCTTGGATCTGTTTAAGTATTCATAGAGCATCCTAATAGCTATTCTGTATTAGTTTATTGTAATTTTCTGCTTATTGAACATTAGTAAGTCCAACACCTAACCTGACGATTGTTTGTTTATCCAACCTCAGCAGGTCTAGCTTGTGTTCACATAATCATCGGATCATCATATGTCATTCATTAGCGATACCAGGGTGTGTATTGCTGCCACTGCGGGCAACAAGCATTTGTAGATTTTCATTTGTTGACAGTTTTAAAGGCATTGTCGAATCTAGAACGTCGAATGATCTATCGACAGGTTGCCACATTGGCATGGCCTGAAGCTGAATCTGTTTGAGGAAGTCACTCTATGGCAATCCCTTTAGTGCTTGCCCTCTCTCACATAGGCCATTAGACTGTAGCACAGCATTATGTATCTTCTGAGAATTGGATCACTGGGTGCTCTTTAGTATATTATTGGGTAGGGTCATGACCCTACATTCATATCACTTTCAGCCTCACACCGCATTTACAGTATCATCTGCGTATTACTTCCCACATCACCTATAGTACACTGTCAAACGGTTGTAGTTTTGCAACAGCCCAACATATTACTGTAATGTCACATTATAGTAAGAGTTCCAGGCAGCTTCTGCACTGTTGTGATCTCCCACGTTTACAACATGTCACCTTAATACATCCCTTAGTAGCTATGAATTCACAGAAAAAGAAAAGAAAGGAGAGTCTCCTTTGCATTCATTCTGGATGGTATTTTGCACTCTCAGTTTCACTTCCACATCAGCCATATGGAGCAATTCTATGACAGCATTATCTCCACTTGCCTCCATCCTTTGCACCACATGCAGTGGCTCCTTATGATTGCCCCACACAGCAACCCAACGGCTGCTGTGTATTCACAGTGGTTCACAATGAACCACTGTGTTCCTCTTTTCTCTATGGTAGTTCATTAAGAACTACCATAGACACCATGTTTCACAGTGGTTCACAATGAACCACTGTGTGCCCCTTTTCTCTATGGTAGCTCATCAAGAACTACCACAGCTGCCATATTCCACAGTGGTTCACAATGAACCACCGTGTCTCTTCCTTTCTATGGCGGTTCACCAGGGATTACCACATTTCATGACGATTCACCTTGGACTATCCTGGCCCTTGCCTTCATTCATTACATATAGAGGTTCATTTGACTATGGCATTGCCTATATATATATATATACATATATATATACCTATGTATATATGTACACTTTCTAAAAAAGGCAGGGTAGGCCATATACCCTTCTCATTCAGCATGAGCATAGCACTTTGCATTAGGATCAATACAAATCATATATGATATTGTTTTCAATGAAGCACTTTTCTTCTATTGTGCTAATTCATTCTTTTACAGGGAAGTCATGAGAAATTTGTATTGCCCTCTTAAGATTAGAGATGTCATCCTTCCAGATTTCATGGATTGTAACAACTTAGATATTAATGAGAAATTTTCATTTCCAGTCTTAGATTAGAATGAATGAGCATTGTAAAATACCATGAATTACTTGTTTTCATGCTTTTGTCTTTATTTCTCAAAATCTCACAATGGTGAAACACGAATGGCACGTGCACCACTTCGTAAGAGGTAAATCAATCCTAAGTTGATGATCCACATCAATGGCCATAGTCAGGGTGTGGACAAAACTTAGGATTTTTATCTTTTACGAAATAACACTGGATCCATACTGGATCTATTTTCAAAATTCATCATATTTCCTTAAATATTTTCTTCTTTTATTAGAATTTAACTTAAAATTGACTCAAAATATATACCAATGGCCATAGTCAGGGTATATTGAGAGTTAATTTCATTTTAAATTCTATAAAAGCACCAAATGTATTTTATTCTTCTCTTGAATTTAAATATAGATTATTATGTAATACATTCAATGACCATAGTCAAGGGTGTATTATATTTTCAATCTTGTTTTAATTCATCCAAAGAATGAAATAGCTTTTTAAAATCCAATTTCAAATTCTTTAAATTCATTCATCATTTAGGATAGAACTACAACATATTTTCCAAAATTCCTTTTTCAAAACTCCAAGTAATGTAAATATCTTCCTCAATCTATCTTCAATCCTTTTCAAATCCAATTCATCCTTTCATTTTTCGAAATTCTATTTTTAATCTCAAAGTTCAATTCAACTTTGAGATTCTTGATCCATTTTTCTAAATTTCAAATTCAAACTCCAAATCCATTTTAAGATCCAAGATTCAACACTCATATTGGATCTCAAACTTAAAATCCAATTCTATTTTAGGATCCAAGACCCAATTTCACATTTGGATCTCAGATTTCAGATCTAATTTCCCTTTAGGATCCAGAATCCAATTTTACATTGGATCTCAGACTTCAGATCCAAATCCATCTTAGGATCCAGAATCCAATTCTACATTGGATCTCAGACTTCAAATCCAAATCCATCTTAGGATCCAGAATCCAACCCCATATTGGATGTCAGACTTCAAATCCAAATCCATCTTAGGATCCAAAACCCAATTCTACATCGGATCTTAAATCCATTTTTGAGATCCTATTCCATTCCCAATTCTACATTTCAAATCCAAGTCAATTTCCACATCTCATCTGAACCCCCCCCTTTTAATCCATTTCTATTCTTAAATGCCATTTTGATTTTCTCAGTCCATTCCAAATTTCAAACTTCAGAAATCCAAATTCAATTCCATCTCAAGTATTCATTTCCTTTCCTAAATTCAAATTCAAATTCAAAGTCACATTTTGACTTTGAAACTTCATTTCCGCTCATTTTAAAATTTCAAGCCATTCCTTCTCATTTATCCTTCCAAACTCTGATTTACTCCAAAAACTTAGAACTTCTCTGATCTATCTCAAGTTCTAAAGTTAGATTTAAGTCATTTCTTCACTCCTTTATCAAATTCATCTCAGAATACTTGGAAATTTTCAAAACCTTTTTTAAAAGGAGCATACATTCTTGCATTGCACAAGCATGATTCTCTGTGCATTTAGATCTTTAGGATAAATTCTTAGATGATATTTAGGCAAAGCAAAAGGCATAGATTCGATCCTTGGTTCGATTAACCCTGGTAAAGGTGCTAGGAACGGTCGAACCTCGTACCGATGAGCGAATCCCGTCTCTCCATCTTTCCGCAACATTTTCAAAACAGAGGCGAGTAATTTCTAAATATTTTCAAATCAAGGTCAAGTGAGACCGCGCAAAATAGTTCCTCTTCTCTCTTTCTTTTTCTCTTCTCTTTCTCTTTTCTTTCTTTTATTTTTCTCCCTTCAAAAAGGAGGAAAATAGAGGCTGGAAAAGGAAAAGAGAAGGAAGAGAGCGAGAACCACAAGAGGGGAAAAATTTTGCGATGATCACAGTTTTGGCGACCGTGATGGGACATCGTCTTCGTCCGGTTGAATCTATGCCTTTGCTTTGCTTTTATATAATCTAAGTCTTTATTCTAACATATGTCAGCTACATTTCCATGCAAACCTTAGGAGCCTAGACTCTGTCCTAAGCTGACATTATTTTCATATAGGATTTAAGTATGGTTTGGTAGGACCATATTGAGGAGATTATTCCATGCTCACATTAGACTTAGGTCTTAAATACAACTCTCCTCAATTCTAGGGATTGAATGTAAAAATAATGTATGCAAATGTATGCTTCTCTTCATTTTAATCTATCTCTTTAGGACTTGCATTAGAGCCTTCTGATTTTTATTGCATGCTGACAATATTTTGAAAACATCCCTACCTATATTGTCCTGGTCTTCACGTTGCTGGGCTATCTCACTGAACCATAGTTCGGGAGAGAGCCTCACAACTGGACCACTTATTTGGGTTCGCGCCCCCCTACCACGTACCTAAGGGCCATAGTCCGAGGTATATCGATAGGTGCTCAAGGATGTTGGGAAGCCATTACCTTAGAACCGAAGAAATGTCTTATATGCCACGTACTTCGAGCTTCGGCTTGAGTATATCGGTGTACCTTGATTGAAATCAGGTGATCTAAATCTTAGAGTTAGGATTAAGGTCCTACAAGCCATTTCAAATATTGCATTTAGAGTCCGCCTTTAGGGAGTGCTGTGTGCGCACCCTTGTTTGTGCAGCTATGATTAGGCGATGTTTTCCTTTTGTTCTCCTATATATATCGAACCTCTTTCAAAACCTTGGGTGTATTGTTCAAAACTTCCTCTATTTTCAAAAACCCCGGGTGTATATGTCTCCTTTACCTATGTTCTTTTTTTCTTTTTTGTGTCAATCTTTCTTTAAAAACCCTGGAGATTCTTTCTTCAAAATCCCTTGATCTTTTTACAAAATTTCTAGGAAATTATGTCTATCAAAAGTCTATCCGTAAGTCCTGCATTCCATCTGACTCTTTCCCTCTTTTGCCTCAGTATCACTCCGATGGCATCCAAATCTCCCGATGCTATCTTTCCTTGGGATCATATCTTTTATCAAATAAAGGATGGAACCCCAGATCATCAAGTCATCTAGTCTCGTACCTTCTTCCCTCGGTGGTACTATTCTTGGTTCACCGCCTTCTCGCGTATGTTCCCAGACCACTTGGATGATTGTGGATTGGAGATGGCATCGGCAGTTGGCAAGCGAACCATCAACGACAGTCTAATTCAAGCTATGGCAGAACGATGGAATCCACGTACCTGTACGTTTTGGTTTCCCTGGGGAGAGATGACTTTACTAATGGATGAGTTCATTGACATCATGGGATTACCAGAGCCAGGCGGTCAGCAAGACAACCCGGTCGAGCAACAATTCTTGATCAATATCAAAGGGATAGATGTTCGAGAAGCATTGGCCAGAGCTACAGGGAGCAAATCTTGGCCTCTCACAGAAATCAACGGAAGTCAGTTCATCGATATATTTGAACTCTATCACAAGTATGGAGCCTACGAAGAAGTCGATACCTTGTCTCGAGAAGCGAAAGAAAGAATTCAGCATGCCATGGTCCTATGCACAGTGGGACTAGCGTTCTTTCAGGATGGTCAGAATTTCATCGATGTTAGAGTCGCCCAACTTTTTCGAAGATGGGGAAGCAAGCAGACCCGTCAGCTTTCTGTCTCCATGGCAGCTCTAGCTTTTCTCTACAGAGGTTTAGCTCGTTTCACCCTCGGAGAAACCATTTTGGTAGAAGGATGCACGTACGCCCTACAGTCGTGGTTCCTGCGATATGTGTCGTCGAAAGCCAGTTCTTTCAGATTTAGCAGTAAGCAGCCAAAGTCAGTCGTTCAGTATCAAGCCTTGATCGAGAGTTTGCACCAGGAGGAGATCGTTTGGGATTTTTTCGACAGAAGAGAGACTAGTCCTCGATACACCTATGCTTGTGATAAACACTACAAACTGCTCGACCCTTTCTTCTGCGTAGACTATCAACCAGAGAGGTGTCTTCGACAGTTCTCACAACGGCAGATTCGTGTCAACACTCGCTTTCCGACAGGCTGCATGCCAGAGTTCGATCTACGGTCGGATCAGTGGTCTGGAGCATACCACGTCGCCAAATACACTTGGGACTCTTTTATTTCTTTGTCTATATTTCCTGGTCCTAATGTATCATCGGAGTATCGAGAATGGTGGCAAACTGTCTGCCCACCTTCTCTTTGTATTTAAATTTTGTCATTAATAAAAATGCAAAACTTTTGTTCTGATAAAAAGCTTTCTATGGCCAAATCTTATTTTTGTTTCATATGGTTACGAATTCATCCCCAGTGATGAGACCCATTTTTATATATATTCTTTCTTCGATTATCTCTCGTCATGATGGGCGACCTCGCCTAGGTCATAAGGCGCATTTTGTTGCCACAAAAAGGTGACACAATCATTGCAAAAAATTGTGATGACCCAATCCCTGGTGATGGGATAACTTATCTAAATTGACTATCAAATTCTTCTTGCATGTCTTTTCCTCAAAAAATCGCATTTTCAAAAATTTCCTCCAAACCCTAACCATACCTTTTACTTCTACAGAAATCACTAGCATTGGCAAAATGGTTGTAACAAGGGCAGGAAAAGAAACAGTTCCTCGACACAGCGACAGTGAGGCCGAAGGGATGGATTCTCCCAAATCAGTCAGGGGACAGAACCCAACAGATGATATAGATCCTGCCATGTATAATCTGTTCAAAAGAATGATGACCAAAATGATGTCAGAACAGGAGGAGGCCAGTCAGAAAGAAGTTGCTCCAAAAAGCAAGCCAAAGAAGAAGGCTGTAAAGAAACCAGTCAGGATTGTTAGAAAGAAAGTACAGCTCGACACCACTTCTGAAGAAACAGAGACAGTAGAAGAGGAGTCAAAAAAGGAAGAGCAGTTTGTTTATCAGAATCCTCCACCGCAGTTTGTAAAGACCGCTGCGGAGCCTGAATCAATCAACAAGCCCGTTCCGGCTAATGACCCAATGCAAGAGCAGATGAAAGAAATGAATCGAGCTATCAAAGATATCCAGGTTAAAAGCAAGGGCAAGCAGACCTACTCTGGCGAAGATTTTTATCATGGTCTGGATGGGGATGACAATCTGGAGAATCTCCCTCGCAAGTTCCTTAAATTTGACGGAACTAGCAACCCTAAGGCTCATTTGGCCACCTTTTATGCCGAATGCGGCCGTTTCAGGAAAGACAATCGGGCGTTATTCATCTGCTTTCCTCGCAGCTTAGAAGGGGTAGCAGCCAGGTGGTATGCAGACCACATTAATCCTATCAAACTACGAGAGTTCGATAAAGTCGTGGACCTATTCATTGAACGCTTCATGTTCAACATGGAGGCTGCACCAACTCTCAACCATCTGTACAATCTTAAACAGAACGAGAATGAGAGAGCTAGCGAATTCATCCATAGGTGGAGGAGCACCTGTAACAAGATGAAGGTTCCTATCCCGGAGGAACATGCCTTGCAGATTATCCTGAACAACTTTGCTCAGCCTCTGAGAAACCTCATTTCTACATTGCCTGCTAAGTCATTCATCAAATTGATTGAGAAAGCCGAGTGGCTTGAGACCGGCTTAGACAATGGCTTGTACGAAGGTTATCCTTTCGTCCGAGGGAATCCTGAGCAAAAGAAAAAAGCTCATGTTGCTTATTCCACGGATTTTTCCGATAACAGCAGTAGTTCTGGCAGAAAGAAGAACAAGAAAAACTGCAACAAAAACTCAGGGCACTCCAAGGCCGAAAGAACAAACTCTGCAGCCCAGAAAGGAAAATTTGTTAAGCCACAGCCTGTTCAGTCAGCGCCTCAGCCAAAAGCAAAGCAGTCAGAGAAGCCGAAGCACGAAGGGTGGAGTTATGATCGGGAATTTTCAGCTTTAGAGCAGTCCCGCGAAGACATCTTGGAATATATGATGTCGAAAGGAATGATCAAACTCTCCAAGGTAGCGGATCCTCCCGTCGCTATGGGTAAATGGACTGATAAATTCTGCAAGTTCCATCGGACTGTCGGACACGACACCGAACACTGTTTTGTCCTCAAAAACATCATTCAGGATTGTATTGACAAGAACATGCTAATTGAGGACGAGGATGAGCAACAACTAGAAATCTTGTCCAAGCCATTTCCTAAACATTCAGCTTCAGTCATTATAGAGCAGGCATTCTCTCTGCAAGGCAGTATCCAGCCATGTTCCAGTCGGGACATTCAGGATCAGCATCAGGTCCTAGTCCTTCGCCAAGCGCAGTCTTCCGCCAAGAGGGCGGATGTCACTGCATTTTCCAGCAAACCAACAAAAGTGACTGCAAAAGTCGCCAAGCCAGTCCCCAGGATTCCGAAGCGCTTTATCAAGGCAGCTTCGAAGAAAGAAGAAGATTCAGGGTCAGTTCAGAAACAAATTACTGCTTTGTCCAACATTTCTATCCTGGACCTGACCCATACTTCCCCAGAGCACCAGCAAGTGCTAGAAGATCTGCTCAGAAAGATCAAAGTCAAGCCTAGCACGACTCCGCAAGACATGGCTCAAATCGTCAATCAGGCCATGACAAATGCACCAATCACCTTTTCTGATGAGAATTTGCCAAAGCCTCATTCTTTTCATAATAACGCACTTTACATAGTGGTGCGAACCAGGGGGATGACAGTTCCTCATGTGCTAGTCGATGGAGGCAGCAGCCTCAATATCTGTCCTGAGATGACGGCCAAGGCTTTGGGATTGAAGGAAGATGAATATACCCCGGATCCGATCACGATCTACGGTTTTGATAACCATGGGCAGACAGCCAAGGGGAAAGTATTTCTTGAAATCTTCATCAATTATTCAGTGCACACTATGCTCTTCCACGTAGTCAATGTACCGCCCACGTACAATCTGTTGCTTGGATGCACTTGGACTCACAATGCCAATGCTGTCCCGTCAACTCTACACCAATGCATCAAATGGTCGAAGGGAGGCATGATCACTACGGTCCTAAGAGAGGACCCGGAAGAGCGTCTCCCACAGCCCATGATCCCCCGTCCTACTTTCACTGCCGACATCCCAAGCATCAGGGAAGTCGACGAGATCAATCTGAGCGAAAGTCTGGATATGCTAAAATTGAGAGAAGTTCAGCCAACAGAAAGCATAACAATGATAGCCCAGTGGCAGGGACCCCACTTCTTCAAGTTAGGTGGGCGCCTCGACTGCACCTCCTTACGGAATCATCCGCTTTTTCCTCAGTTCTCAAAAACAACGAAAGGATTTGATCTTCTAATGAAGCACGGTTATCGGCCCTTCAGGGGTTTGGGCAGAAATGAAGACGGCATCCTGGAGCCGATCGTCCCCGATCAGCATGTCACCGGTACAGGCTTGGGTTTCACAGGTCAGTCATCCGGCAGAAAGACCACTTTCGTCAAGGGAACCTAGTAAAGAATACAAATGCCAGTGTTTTCTGTTTTCCTTTCTTTCTATCATCTTGTAAGGGCAAGATCCGCCCTGGTTTCTTTCTTTCCTTCAAACAATCACTTGTAAATATCAAAGTTTACTTAAATGAAAAGTTTGTTTTCTCTGTTCACCTTGGTGTACACAAATTTTCTGCTTATATCCTTGTCTATGTTGTGATTCTCTGTTTCTGTACAAAAGCTTATTTTTCGAACATTTTACCTTTTCTCAAAGGCCTTCTTTTCGGTTTCAGGATTGCCGGGATCATGGCTCCTAAATCGTTCAAAAAGCTCGTTATCAATACCAACTTTTTTCAAAATAAACTGGTCAGAACCTGCAAGACAAAGGCAGGGGAAGAGGCCAGCAAAGTGACAGAGTAGATCAAAGAGTTGGCAGAATTCGACTCGACAATTCAAGATTTGCCAGAATTTGCCAGCATTCAGAAGCAGGATGAACCATCACCGTTGGTTCAAGATCCAACGAAGGATGTCAATATTGGTTCAGAGGATGATCCAAAGATCCTCAAAATTGGTTCCAGTTTAAGTTCAGATGAGAAGGAAAGGCTCATCTACTTCCTCAAACAGCATCAGGAAGTCTTCGCTTGGACTTATGAGGATATGCCAGGCTTAGACTCTAAGTTAGTCGAGCATCGCCTTGTGTTGAAGCCAGATTGCAAACCAATTAAGCAGAAATTAAGAAAAATGGATCCTTGAGTAGCACCGCAAGTTAAAGAAGGACTTGAGGAGTTGTTAAAAGCAGGATTCATTCGGGCCATTGAATATCAAGACTGGTTGGCAAACATCGTGGCAGTTCCCAAAAAGAATGGCAAAGTTTGGATTTGTATTGATTTCAGAGATCTGAACAAAGCCACCCCAAAGGATGATTATCCACTCCCCAACATCGATCTTCTGATCGATAGCACGGCAGGCCATGCCATGTTCTCCTTTATGGACGGATATTCAGGCTATAATCAGATCAAATTGGCCGCTCGTGACCAATCCAAAACTTCCTTTACCATGCCTTGGGGTACCTTTTGCTATACAGTCATGCCGTTTGGACTCAAGAATGCCGGGGCAACCTATCAGAGAGCAATGACATTTATCTTTCATGACCAGATGCACAAGAACATGGATGCCTATGTGGATGACATCCTGGTCAAGTCCAAAGAAGGAGAGGATCATCTTGATGCCCTCGGCCAAGTCTTTGAAAGACTTATTTTCTACAAGCTGAGACTCAATCCACAGAAATGCGTCTTCGGAGTGGAGTTAGGCAAGTTGCTTGGCTACATGATCAGCAAGAAAGGCATAGAAGTAGATCCCGCCAAGGCAAAGGCGATCATTGATATGCCGCCTCCCACTAATCTTAAAGAACTGCGAAGCCTTCAGGGTCGCATCCAGTCTATCCGTCGCTTTATCTCCAATTTAGCCATGAGATGCGAGCCCTTCAATCACTTGCTGAGAAAAGAAGTGAAGTTTGAGTGGGGACTAAAATGTCAGCTCTCGTTTGAGCGCATCAAGCAGTATCTTCTCAATCCGCCAGTTCTGAAGCCACCAGAACTTGGAAAGCCGCTCCTTTTATATATTTCCGTCAACCATAATGCTTGTGGCGGATTTCTTGCACAGTACGAGGAAGGCAGCCGGATAGAGCATGCCATCTACTACATCAGTAAAACTTTCATCGATTATGAGAAGAGATATTCTCAGATAGAAAAGACATGTCTAGCCTTAGTATGGATGTGTCAGAAGCTGAGACATTATTTGATGGCCTCAGAGATCAAAATTCTGTCGAGACTTAACCCTCTCAGATATATCCTTGAGCAGCCCTTCCTTACTGGATGGATTGCAAAATGGCAAGTCCTCCTGATGCAGTACGATTTGGAATATGTTTCTCAGAAGTCAGTCAAGGGTCAGTCCATCGCAGATCAGTTGACAGATTTCTCGTTGACAGAAGATATCAAGGCGAAAGACGACTTTCCGGACGATCGCATCTGTAGCATCCAAGAATCTCCAGTCTGGACTCTATTCTTTGATGGAGCCAGAAATATGTCTGGTATAGGGATTGGGATCTTGTTGATCACTCCTGAAAAGGAGATGCTCCCTTATTCCCTCAAGCTCAATTTCCAATGTACTCATAACATGGCCGAGTATGAAGCTCTAATACAAGGCCTCAAGATTTTGCAAGTCTTTGATGTCAAGAGAGTACACGCCTTCGGCGACTCATTACTTGTTGTCAGTCAAGTTAATGTAGAATGGCAAGTGAAGGACTCAAAGTTAATTCCCTATCAGAAGATCGCCTTGGCTCTCATAGGCGACTTTGAAGAATTTCAGCTCAATCATGTCAAGAGGGAATACAACCATATAGCCGATTGCCTGGCCTATCTGGGTTCTATTTTGTCATTTAAAGATAGCGAGTCTTGTCGTTCCTTCGAGATCAGCAGACTTGATCAACCTGCCTACATTTCAGTGGAGCAAGTAAACCAAGCCACCCAGAAAGAGAAGCCTTGGTACCAAGACATCAAAAACTTCATCGAAACTGGTAAATTCCCAACGGAAATGCCAAGAAGGGAGCAACGTGCAATCCAACGCATGTCAGCCCGTTATTTCATCCTTGCCAATACTCTCTACTGTCGTGGGTTCAGTTCTGAGTATGCCAGATGCTTAGATAAGGACGAAGCCATAGAGGTTGTCCAAGAGGCACACGAGGGAATTTGTGGTGGCCACGTCGGCTACCAAACGCTCGTCAAGCAAATCATCCGGGCGGGGTATTACTGGAAAACCATGTAGCAGGATTGCCATCAATTTGTAAGGAAGTGCGTCAAATGTCAAATACACGCACCTTCCATTCATGCGCCGGCCACATACTTGCAATCCGTGGTCTCTCCATAGCCCTTTTCGATGTGGGCCTTTAATGTAGTCGGTTTGATCACTCCTTCGGCTTCTAATGACCACCGATACTTCCTCGCGGCTACAGAATACTTCACCAAATGGGTCAAAGTTGTCATTCTGCGAACAATAGAAGGCCGACACGTGGTTTCGTTTATTCATAAGAATCTTCTTTGCCACTTCGGCGTCCCACATGATATTGTGTCAGATAATGGCAGTCATTTCAAGAATGAGAAGATGAAGACCTTTTGCTCGAAATTCCGGATTCATCACCATTTCTCAGCTCCCTACTATCCTCAAGGGAATGGCCAGGCTGAGGCCACCAACAAGAGTTTAATCTGCATTCTGGAAAGAACAGTGGAAACAGGCCGCGATTGGCACGAGAAGATGCACGATGCACTTTGGGCGTACCGAACCACCATTCGAACCCCAACCAATGCCACGCCTTCAGAGCTTGTTTATGGGATGGAGGTAGTGTTACCTCTACATGTTCAGAAGCTCACACTCAAGTTTGCGTCACTCATTGAACTTCCGCTTGATCAGTATCAGCAGCAGAGATTGGTACAACTTGATCTATTAGACGAGAAAAGACTTAGGGCAGCAGAGCACGCTCAAGCTTATCGTCAGAGGATAGCTCGGCATTACGCCAAGTCAGTTCTTGAGAGAAGGTTTCGAGTTAATGATCTTGTGCTCAGATCAACGGCTCATTTCAAGCAACGGCCGAAGGGCAAGTGGTCACCCGATTGGGAAGGCCCTTATGTGGTTAAAGAAGCACTGCCTCGCAATTCCTATCATCTGATCAACGCAGATGGAGTAGAATTGCCCGATCCTATTAATGCTTTACATTTGAAAAGATTTTATACTTGAATTGTTCATCCTAGCCTTTTGTACTCTTTAAAAGTCTTTTCAAATAAAGCAATATTCTTCTCACATTCTTCTCCCTGATACTGGGGCATTTTTATTTTTGATCTATACTTATCTTCCTCCATCATAATGCGGGCAGGATCAGACGAATCCTTTTCTAAAAATCTTACCAACTCTTTGGTAATTATTAAATTGCGTTCATTTCATTTTTCTTTTTATCTAATCCAATTTTATCAATTTGTTGTCAATTTTATCAATTTGTCAAAATTTCATTAAGTTTTATCAAATTTTACTAAATTTTATTCCTTTATCTTAAAAATCCCCTTCAGGTTAAGGGATAAACCTGATGCCTCTTTTCAATGAGGTATTCTTTTTATTTTTTTCCCTCAAGTTAAGGGAAAAACCTGACCCTCGTTGTTCGAGGTGTTCCCATTCAGGATAAGGGATAATCCTGATACCCCTCATAGAAGCATCACTGCTACCCGTGAGAATTCTTTTTTAAAACCAATTTTCAATAAAGCTATTTAAATTCTTCTCCATGTTTATAAATTTTATTCTTCTTCAAATTAAGGGATGAATCTGAATTATTCCTCCATAAATTCTTCAATTCTCATCAAATTCTACTCTATACTCCTTTAGGAAGGAGGAAGATCCTGAAGCCATTCGAATCTTAGGCCACCTTGGGTCAAGGATCTCGAATAAATCTCTCATCTTCACCATCAAAATTTATTCATGCTTTTGTCGATCTTTCGAGTTTCGGCTCCCGGGTTGGGATTGTTTTCTTCCCATCTGAGTTCCGACTCGGATTTTCCTTTTTGTATATTCTTATTTTTGAAGTCTCAAGTTTCGACTTGAACTTCCTTTTGAATCCAATGGTCGTATTGGACAAATCATTGTTTTGAGAATTCAAGTTTTTCCAAACTCAATTCTCACTCATTTCAAAACCGGGTTCCGACCCGGATTTTCCTTTTTTGTATATTCTTATTTTTGAAGTCTCAAGTTCCGACTTGAACTTTCTTTTGAATCCAATGCTCGTATTGGACAAATCATTGTTTTGAGAGTTCGAGTTTTTCTAAACTCAATTCTCAATCATTTAAAAACCGGGTTCCGACCCGGATTTCCCTTTTTTGTATATTCTTATTTTGGAAGTCTCAAGTTCCGACTTGAACTTCCTTTTGAATCCAATGCTCGTATTGGACAAATCATTGTTTTGAGAATTCGAGTTTTTCCAAACTCAATTCTCACTCATTTAAAAATCGGGTTCCGACCCGGATTTCCCTTTTTTGTATATTCTTATTTTTGAAGTCTCAAGTTCCGACTTGAACTTTCTTTTGAATCCAATGCTCGTATTGGACAAATCATTGTTTTGAGAATTCGAGTTTTTTCAAACTCAATTCTTACTCATTTAAAAACCGGGTTCCGACTCAGATTCTCCTTTTTTGTATATTCTTATTTTTGAAGTCTCAAGTTCCGACTTGAACTTCCTTTTGAATCGAATGTTCGTATTGGATGAATTGTCGTGTGGAGAATTCAAGTTTTTCAAGCTCAGTTCTCACCCATTTCTTATATTTGAAAAACTGAGTCCCGACTTGGATTTTCGCTTTTATGCATCCTCATTTTTTTCAAAGTTCTGACTTGAATCTTCTTGCCAATTTAATGCTCACTTGTGGAGCGGAGTTCTCCTTGAACTTCCCCTTCAGGATAAGGGATAATCCTGAAACACCGACAATCATTCTCGCTTAATCCTCAAGTATCATCGAATGTCGGTCTCATTTTTCAAATCCTCCTTTTGAAAAACCCAGTGCTCGTACTGGTGTGCATTTCGAAAACCCAGTGCTCGTACTGGTGTGCATTTCGAAAATCCAGTGCTCGTACTAGTGTGCATTTTTCAAAACCCAGCGCTCGTACTGGGGCATTTTTTGAAATCCAGTGCTCGTACTGGTACATCTAGCGCTCGTGCTAGTGTTTGGCTGACTAATCAGTTAGGCATCCAGGTTCAGCCTTTGTGCTAACCAAACATCATCATTTCAAGCTATAAATTCTCAATCTCGACCTTCAGGTCATCATTCTATCAAAAATCAATCATTTTCTCTTGCGAATGACCCTCTTTAGGGAGAGTTCGAGGGAGCTCGTTCCTTTCGCATGCAACCATCTTTTCATTCGCAAAAACCCTCTTTTCGAGGGGGAGTTTGAAGGGACTCGTTTTCTTCGTGAACAGTTTGCAAAACAACAACCAACTTTACACAAGAGAACCCTCTTTTTTTTTTCAGGGAGAGCTTCGACGGAAGCTCGTTTCTTTTGTGCCCCCTGTTTTTATCATTTTTGGCCAACCCCTTCACAGAGGACCCTCTTCTAGGGAGAGTGTGATGGACTCGTTCCTCTGTAATACTTTCTCAACTTTGTCTTTCGACCGCCTTTCCATAAGAGAAGCCTAGAGATAGGGAGTTTTGACAAAAACTTAATTTCTCTTCGAAAGTTCTATTTTGCAAACACCTCCTCTTTCAGGGAAGAGATGAGTATTTCCAACTTCCCATTCAGGTATGGGCTTAAGCCTGAGTCTCTCTTTTTGGGGAAAAAGAGAGGAGAATTTTGTCACGGACGTGTCGACTTGATATCAAGCGATTTCTTTCATCAGGGATTTATAGAATACTTTTGCCAATTTGCGATCAAAAGTCATTGTTGATCTCAAAATTTTCATCACATAAAAGAATTATCTTAGGCTACCTTTAGTATTATTTCCAAAAGAGCAAGACTTTTGCGAAATAAGAACTAAATTCAAGCTGTTTCTGTTGGTCAACCAAGAGGATAAAGAAAAAATCTTCGATATAACCGGCAAAGGAAAATTCAATGATGTTGAAAAGCCATAAATGAACTAATATTGATCATAGTTATGGCACATTCTTAAAGATCATTCTTCTGGCAGTAAGACAGTGTAAATATCTTGGGCAGTAAAAAAGAACCTACCCAATCCATATCTCCTCAGTCGTCCAAGCTAAGTTGCAATCAAATATCCGCAAAAGGGATCTCTCAATTGTCGTCAAGATGAAGGCGAACCAAGCGAGCAGACCCCCGGGGCCGAAGAAGATTTGAAACATCTCCAAGATGACGGAGTTTGTGACGGATCCTTCCAGGGAAAGTTCGGATCACCGTCGAGATGAAGGCGGATGCGATGAACCTACCGACAAACACCAAAAGATATCTGATTTCTGCTATCATCCAGAGATTTCAACCCAGTAAACCTATATCATCAAGCATAATTCCTGAGAAAGAAAAAGAAGGATCGGAGCATCTCCAAGATGAAGGAGTTTGTGACGTACCCTTCCCTGAAAAAGAGAGAAAAGTCAGGACATCTCCAAAATAAAGGATGATGTAAAAGAACCCAAGAAAGCTCCATGGTTCAAAAGAGTGCAAAAAGATCATCATGGGAAATGCCCAGGATATCCAATTGCCCGAAATTGTCAGGAATCATCTTTATCTATGTGAAATTATTTTATCAATATCTTTTCACTTAATTGCTTTTGTGAAACTAAGAATATTTCATCTGTGTTCATATCAAGGAAATTGATATCTTCCTCGAAGAAACTCAACAACAACAAATTTGAATTTGATTCTTGATTCTACAGAGTTAGCCCAATTGGACCTAATACTCTAGGTAGAAAAAGGTGATATTTTCACACATGAGCACAATTCAATCATTTTGTATCAACTACAATTTTGGCATCTTATTTGGCAATATTTTTTCATTATCCCAACATGAAGTGTGAACTTGATGATCGTTTGGACGTACCCTGACATCATCCCTCCTTAGGACTGAAAGGTCCTTTCCTTCCATCTGATCTGAGTGCTCTCGAATCTGCACACTTCCCTATGTTTCCCCACTGTCCCACCATAGACAGTCCCGTTCAGGATAAGGGTTAAACCTGAACTTTTTGCAAAAGGTCTATTATTGTCAAAAGCTATTTTCAGTCTCAGCAATGAGGCGCCCAAGAACAACCCATTTTTCAAGCTTTAGGGACCCCCATTTTCATCCTTTTGCAAAAACCCCCTCGGACTTGTTGTACAAAGTCTAGAGGTCCGATCACAGTTTCCCCGCTCTTCGAGGATTCTGTATCCATTCAGGATAAGGATTAAACCTGTCACCTCGCTCCTCGAGGTGCAACCCAAAAACCTTCTGCGAGAGGTCGTCTGTTTTTAGAAAGTTGATTTTAGTCTCAGCAATGAGGCGCCCAAGATCATCCCCTTTCCAAGCTTTAGGGAACTTCCTTGTTCTTCTCTTCTAGCAAACCCCTTCTGGATTTGTTCATCCAAATTCTGAAGGTCCCATTATGGTTTCTTCATTCGAGGATTCCGTATGGTCGTCCCTTTCAGGTTAAGGGTTAAGCCTGAACCACGCTCCGCGAGGTATCTTTCCATTCAGGTTTGGGTTAAACCTGAGTCTTGTTTTGACTAGATATCCTTTCTAGTCCCATCACGGTTTCTTCATCCGAAGATTCCATATCATCCCCCACTCAGGTCAAGGATTAAATCTTAAATCTTCTTCTGATGATATATTCCTTCCTGTCTCATCACGGTTTCTTCGTTTGAGGATTCCGTATGGTCATCCCTTTCAGGATAAGGGTGAAGCCTGAACCTCACTCCGTGAGATACCTTCCTTTCAGGTTTGGGTTAAACCTGAGCCTCGTTTCGACGAGGCAATCCTCCTGTCCCATCATGGCCTTCCCCACAAAGGAATCCATGCTCTTTATCTATTCATCCAGGAAAGGATCATGCTTAAGTTTCATCTCATGCGGCATTTCTCTCAAAAATGTCCCATCAAAGGTCTGCTTATATTTCCTTCTCCCATCCGAATCATCTTGATATATCTTCGTCCCATCCAGGTTAAGGGCTAAACCTGAGTCGTTCCAAAAGTTGATCTTGTCTCGCCCATGAAACCTGATCAAAATTCTTATCTTTCACCATTTTGGGATCCTCACCCAAAGTCCCATCACGATTTCCTCATTTCTATCTATTCAGTCATATCACTTTCGAGGATTTCGTCTTCCCCAAGCCATTCAGGACAAGACTTTAAGCCTGAAAAGCCATAATTCTTTCACACCCAGTTCAGATCTGCTGACTGAGGCATTTTCAAAATTTGGAGTGTTATCCTTGCCACTAAGCTCGGCTTCTTACCGGCTTAGTAGCAAAAAGGGGCATCTGTGAACACCCCAAATTTTTCAAAAATTTTTGTAACTACTCCCCTTTTGCTCTTTATCTTCATTTTTGGGTAATTGAGTCAGTTTTAAATCTAAAATTCTACTTTATTTCTCAAGTTTTATTAAAATTAAATTCATTTTACATATCTGACTCAATTTCGGATCCGGATCTATTGTCAAGATCCAAATCTGAGCTTCATTATCCAATTTTAAATCGAATTCTCAAAATTATCAAAAATAACTTTTGAAAGGCTCAGACAGTTCGTCCGGTATCCATTTGGATCCATTAAGTTGTATTTCTCGATTCGAGTTTCAAAACTCAAACATGTTCTCAAAACTTGGGTCCAAACCCATCCTTCTGAAGAAATTTCCCCGAAATGGCCTGAAATTCTCAGAAAAACGCTTTTGTAAATATTTCTCAAAAAAATATCAAAAAATTAGTGTTTAAAACTTTGTTTTCTTGTAAAATCTAGGGTTTTATTCCAAAAATACAAAAAAATACATTAAAAAAAAACCAAAAAATTGGAAAAACTATGTGAAGAACGAGTGGTTTCAAGCTTTTTTTTTAAAGTTGGTTTTGCTAAAAAAAAAAAATCTTTTTTAAACCACTTTATAAAAAAACAAAAAAAAAGAAAACCCGTTTTGGAAAAAAACTTTTTATAGAAGACCTCTTTTTGGAAAATGTAAAAATTCTAGAATCGAGTTAAGGTTTGAGGGGGGGACTCTCTCGAGTTTTTCTCTCTCTGGTTGCCTTCTCCCCCTCACTCTCGCCTCTTTCTCCCTCCATGGCCGACCACCCCATGTGCGTTCCTCTTCCATCATCAACCCTCCGATCGCCTTCGCCCTCCTCCTTCGTTCATCACCAACAAACCTCGCGTGCGTCCACCTCCCGAACTCCTCCACCCTCCGATGGCTGGAACCCCCTTTCTTCAACCCTCGGATCACTTCCCCTTCTTCTTCACCCGTCGATCGCTAACAAACCCTCCTTCACGAAGCTTCCACCGAACACCCCCATGTGCAATCTTCCATCATCAACCCTCGCACGCCTCATCCTCAACGGCCTCACCCTTCTCGAGCCTTCGTTTGCTTTCCTATAAGAGCATGCACAGGGAAAGGGGTCGGGGATCAGATTTTTTTTCTTGAGTTCGTTCTCTGCCTCCCCATTTTTTCTCCTTCTTCAGTCCGTTTGAAAGGAGTTCAGTACCCAAGCTCTCCTCCTTTGAGAACTTCTGCAAACCGGAAGCCTTGAGCAATCAAAAGGAGGTCGGCCATTTCCTGCGACTGAGAGGATCCCCTGCAGAATCAATCGAAGGAAGCTAACACTCACAGCAAGATTATTGCCTTCTCTTACTTCAGCCTTGCAGAACCACGGTAGGCACTTTTCTTATCCTTCACCTTCTGATCTTCTTTTAGTTTTTTTTTTTCTTCTTTCTTTCTCTTTTCCGTCGTTTTTTTTTAGCCCCGTTAAATGCACCATGGAAGGTATTCAGTTGCCTATAGCAACCTCGGTACCTCCTTGTGCTACAGTAATGGAATTGCATGTTCCGACATTTTCTATCATTCCCATTCGTCCCTATATGCTTTCCTGGTTAATCCTAACCATCTATTTAACTCGTCTTTCAATTTCATTTGCACGGTAGCACTTAACTCAGATTCATATTTTCTATCATTATTGCAAATGTTGAATCATGTTTTCATTAGCTTGCCTTCTGCTAAATCATTTCGGTATCTGCTATGATTTTCCATGTTTTGATTGCTGGCCTGGACATTTTTTTTTACACACCTGTATTTCTCACATTCTGCTCTGTCAAGCATTACCTGAAAGTAGGAAGGCGTGCTTTGCTCTCTGTTGCAAGTCGATTTCCTTATCTAGTTTTTTGGTTGCCCAGAGGCAGTCTCCATATCACCAATATGGCATCCACATGATCTACCTGTGGTCCAGTTCTCAGTCACATAGGTTTATGTAACAAGGGATTTTTAGAATTATATTCCAAGGACTTTCTCACCACAAATAATGAAAAGATGTAGTTTATGTAAATAGAAGGGTGAATTTGGCCTTTCAAGAAGCGTGAAGTCACTGTATGTGCAGAATCTCATTACTTACAGGAGATATTTGGTGCTGTTGTGATGTAATGTGGCATCCTTCTTCAGTAGTATTCCTGGAAACGGCAATGCTGGGAACATTTATTTATGATCAACAAGCGTCGGCTCATGTTAAAGAAGTAAAAAAGGAGCTATGGTTTTTCCAAGGCATTCATCACTTTAGGCGAGTCCCAAGCATTGAGGGCTCCCTTCACTAGTTCCCGCCACCTTTTGTTGATGTTCCATGTCCTTTTTTTCCTGTTTTACATGCAGTTATATTCTTTTTATGGCTATTTGCTTCCACTATATCACCGCCCATCATTTCAGTTTTGCAATACAACCTCTGTGCTTTGTATTCTGCAGCATGACACTCATGTTCTACTGTGGCATAGAATGTTTGACGTGCTCTTACCTATGGTAAGTGATTTGATCTGATCATTTATCTAAGCATCATCTACTTTCTGTACAAATATGATGAGTTGCAGTGTTAATATGAAATTTCAAATGTTAAAGCATTGTAGCTTGGATCTGTATAAGTATTCATAGAGCATCCTAATAGCTATTCTGTATTAGTTTATTGTAATTTTCTGCTTATTGAACATTAGTAAGTCCAACACCTAACCTGACGATTGTTTGTTTATCCAACCTCAGCAGGTCCAGCTTGTGTTGACATAATCATCGGATCATCATATGTCATTCATTAGCGATACCAGGGTGTGTATTGCTGCCACTGCGGGCAACAAGCATTTGTAGATTTTCATTTGTTGACAGTTTTAAAGGCATTGTCAAATCTAGAACGTCGAATGATCTATCGACAGGTTGCCACATTGGCATGGCCTGAAGCTGAATCTGGTTGAGGAAGTCACTCTATGGCAATCCCTTTAGTGCTTGCCCTCTCTCACATAGGCCATTAGACTGTAGCACAGCATTATGTATCTTCTGAGAATTGGATAAACTGCTATCGTTCCCTGTAAACTTTTATTTTCTTTTCAGTGTTAAGTCGTTAGGATGTGAATCAGAAAGGGGATTCAAATATCTTTGTCAGAATTTTTAAAATTCAAATGTGCCAAACTTTGGTACATGGGAGACCATGGATTCATTATCGGGCAACCTGATCCTCTGTCACACTTATGCATTTCATGTTACACCCCTTTTCATTGTCCACACTCACACCAGTTGTGGTTTCCTGCACATTCGTTCACTTTTTGCACAGCCTTTTCTCACCTTCAACACTTACACACCATGTTATACTTCAACTTGTACATTTGTTTGCAATCTCTACTGCATGTTCATTCACATGTCTATCTCCCAGCACATTAAGTGGTATTAGGTCATTAGTTCAGTCCAAAATATATATCATTCAAGAATCTTTTTTTTTTTTTCTTTCTTTCTGTGTTAGGATCATTGGGTGCTCTTTAGTATATTATTGGGTAGGGTCATGACCCTACATTCATATCACTTTCAGCCTCACACCGCATTTACAGTATCATCTGCGTATTACTTCCCACATCACCTATAGTACACTGTCAAACGGTTGTAGTTTTGCAACAGCCCAACATATTACTGTAATCTCACATTATAGTAAGAGTTCCAGGCAGCTTCTGCACTGCTGTGATCTCCCACGTTTACAACATGTCACCTTAATACATCCCTTAGTTGCTATGAATTCATAGAAAAAGAAAAGAAAGGAGAGTCTCCTTTGCATTCATTCTAGATGGTATTTTGCACTCTCAGTTTCACTTCCACATCAGCCATATGGAGCAATTCTATCACAGCATTATCTCCACTTGCCTCCATCCTTTGCACCACATGCAGTGGCTCCTTATGATTGCCCCACACAGCAACCCAACGGCTGTTGTGTATTCACAGTGGTTCACAATGAACCACTGTGTTCCTCTTTTCTCTATGGTAGTTCATTAAGAACTACCATAGACACCATGTGGTTCACAATGAACCACTGTGTTCTCCTTTTCTCTATGGTAGCAAATCAAGAACTACCATAGCTGCCATATTCCACAGTGGTTCACAATGAACCACCGTGTCTCTTCCTTTCTATGGCGGTTCACCAGGGATTACCACATTTCATGACGATTCACCTTGGACTATCCTGGCCCTTGCCTTCATTCATTACATATAGAGGTTCATTTGACTATGGCATTGCCTATATATATATATATATATATATATATATATATATATATATATATATACATATATATACCTATGTATATATGTACACTTTCTAAAAAAGACAATGTAGGCCATATACCCTTCTCATTCAGCATGAGCATAGCACTTTGCATTAGGATCAATACAAATCATATATGATCTTGTTTTCAATGAAGCACTTTTCTTCTATTGTGCTAATTCATTCTTTTACAGGGAAGTCATGAGAAATTTGTATTGCCCTCTTAAGATTAGAGATGTCATCCTTCCAGATTTCAGGGATTGTAACAACTTAGATATTAATGAGAAATTTTCATTTCCAGTCTTAGATTAGAATGAATGAGCATTGTAAAATACCATGAATTACTTGTTTTCATGCTTTTGTCTTTATTTCTCAAAATCTCACAATGGTGAAACGCGAATGGCACGTGCACCACTTCGTAAGAGGTAAATCAATCCTAAGTTGATGATCCACATCAATGGTCATAGTCAGGGTGTGGACAAAACTTAGGATTTTTATCTTTTACGAAATAACACTGGATCCATAGTGGATCTATTTTCAAAATTCATCATATTTCCTTAAATATTTTCTTCTTTTATTAGAATTTAACTTAAAATTGACTCAAAATATATACCAATGGCCATAGTCAGGGTATATTTAGAGTTAA
Source organism: Nuphar pumila (assembly GCF_984573655.1). Taxonomy (NCBI): domain Eukaryota; kingdom Viridiplantae; phylum Streptophyta; class Magnoliopsida; order Nymphaeales; family Nymphaeaceae; genus Nuphar; species Nuphar pumila. The sequence continues at coordinate 40,092,896 of NC_143256.1, forward strand.
TTTCATTTTAAATTCTATAAAAGCACCAAATGTATTTTATTCTTCTCTTGAATTTAAATATAGATTATTATGTAATACATTCAATGACCATAGTCAAGGGTGTATTATATTTTCAATCTTGTTTTAATTCATCCAAAGAATGAAATAGCTTTTTAAAATCCAATTTCAAATTCTTTAAATTCATTCATCATTTAGGATAGAACTACAGCATATTTTCCAAAATTCCTTTTTCAAAACTCCAAGTAATGTAAATATCTTCCTCAATCTATCTTCAATCCTTTTCAAATCCAATTCATCCTTTCATTTTTCGAAATTCTATTTTTAATCTCAAAGTTCAATTCAACTTTGAGATTTCAAATTCATTTTTATATATTCAAATCAGATTTCAAAGTTCAATTTGACTTTGAAATTTCAAATTCATTTTTTAAAATCTCCAAACAAACTCAAAGTTCAATTTAACTTTGAGATTCTTGATCCATTTTTCTAAATTTCAAATTCAAACTCCAAATCCATTTTAAGATCCAAGATTCAACACTCATATTGGATCGCAGACTTCAGATCCAATTCTATTTTAGGATCCAAGATCCAATTTCACATTTGGATCTCAGATTTCAGATCCAATTTCCCTTTAGGATCCAGAATCCAATTTCACATTGGATCTCAGACTTCAGATCCAAATCCATCTTAGGATCCAGAATCTAATTCTACATTGGATCTCAGACTTCAGATCCAAATCCATCTTAGGATCCAGAATCCAACCCCATATTGGATGTCAGACTTCAGATCGAAATCCATCTTAGGATCCAAAACCCAATTCTACATCGGATCTTAAATCCATTTTTGAGATCCTATTCCATTCCCAATTCTAGATTTCAAATCCAAGTCAATTTCCACATCTCATATGAACCCCCCCCTTTTAATCCATTTCTATTCTTAAATGCCATTTTGATTTTCTCAGTCCATTCCAAATTTCAAACTTCAGAAATCCAAATTCAATTCCATCTCAAGTATTCATTTCCTTTCCTAAATTCAAATTCAAATTCAAAGTCACATTTTGACTTTGAAACTTCATTTCCGCTCATTTTAAAATTTCAAGCCATTCCTTCTCATTTATCCTTCCAAACTCTGATTTACTCCAAAAACTTAGAACTTCTCTGATCTATCTCAAGTTCTAAAGTTAGATTTAAGTCATTTCTTCACTCCTTTATCAAATTCATCTCAGAATACTTGGAAATTTTCAAAACCTCTTTTAAAAGGAGCATACATTCTTGCATTGCACAAGCATGATTCTCTGTGCATTTAGATCTTTAGGATAAATTCTTAGATGATATTTAGGCAAAGCAAAAGGCATAGGTGGAAATCCTTGGTTCGATTACCCCTGGTAAAGGCGCCAGGAACGGTCGAACCTCGTACCGACGAGCGAATCCCGTCTCTCCATCTTCCCGCAACATTTTCAAAATGGAGGCGAGTAATTTCTAAATATTTTCAAATCAAGGTCAAGTAAGACCGCGCAAAATAGTTCCTCTTCTCTCTTTCTCTCTTTCTTTCTTTCTTTTCGTCTTCTCTTTCTCTTTTCTTTCTTTAATTTTTCTCCCTTCAAAAAGGAGGAAAATAGAGGCTGGAAAAGGAAAAGAGAAGGAAGAGAGAGAGAACCACAAGAGAGGAAAAATTTTGCGATGATCACAGGCTCATGAGTCGATTCCCGAGTGGAGTGACACGCCTTCCCATACTGAATGGATGTAACAAATTTGACTTGCTCATGATGTGAAGCAGTGGGTTGCAAGTCAATTGACATGGAATCCTCTCCCTTGGATGTGACCACAGACTGACTATGAAGGTTCCCCTGACTTTGTTTACTTAATGTCTGAGCTAAATGTCCCATTTGAGTCTCTAGCTTGGCTATTGACTGCGTATGGGAGCAAAGAGTGGCCTTGATATCAGAAAAGGCTTCTAACATCTTCTCCTGAAATGATAAACTTGGAATGGGCTCTTGAAGAGAAGGTAGACTAGACTAGGGATGAACCTATGAAAAAATGGGATGCGAGTAACATTGTGAAGGGTTACTGGGTCTATACTGTGTCTGGAAGGGCTGATGGGATAGGGAAATGGACTGGTTTCGCCAACTTGGGTTATATGAGGATGTAAATGAATCGGGCATGGGTTTAGCGAAACCTTGGGCAGCATTCACCTGCTCCTGAATGAATTCAGGATATAATGGCGCTGCCGGACAATCTACAACACAGTGTGCAAGGCTAGCACATAGCTCGCACACTCTTTCTATTGTACTTCTCGAAGAATTGGCTAGGAATTGATCTAACTTCCTAGTCAACTGGTCAACCTTGGTACGCAAATCTAACTCAGACCCTACTTCGGAAATCCCAGCTTTCCTAGGACCACTAGACAGAGATGTAGTCCTATCGAGCCGTGAAGACAGGGTATGATGCCTCATGTTTTCACTCAAGGTCTCGAATAAAGACCACGCCTCGTCCTCACTCTTGAGCATAAAAGTGCCCCCACAAGACGAATCAACCATTTGACGATGCTTCTCAGTAAGCCCGTCATAGAAATACTGCACCAACTGCCAACGAGGCACCTAGTGATGGGGACACTTGCAAAGAAGATCTTTCAATCTCTCCCAAGACTCGTGAAACTGTTCTCCCTCAATTTGAGAAAAACTGGTTATAGCTTTACGAAACTGATTCGTTTTACCAATTGGGAAGTATTTTTTGAAAAATTCTCTTTGCATTCCTTCCCAAGTAGTAATACGAACCGTCTCAAGAGATTTTAACCAGTGCTTGGCTTTATCTTTGAGAGAGAACGGAAACAAGGTTAACCGCATAGCATCTTCTCCAAAATTATTGATTCACGCAGTCGAGCAAATCTCAAGGAATTTGTCGAGATGACGATATGGGTCTTCATTGCTAAGGCCATAAAACGAAGGTAACATTTAAATCACACTGGCCTTAATCTCAAAATGGCTCGCTCCTACATCAGGTCTCGTGATGCAGGAGGCGGGAGTATACGTATTTGGCATGAAGTACTCCCTCAAAGGATGGATCAAATGATGATCGTCAGCCATTGCGTACACCTTGGAGTAGACCGGTGTAGCACACATCCTAATTTTGGGTTTTCTACCTAACTAACGCACTAAGCGGCCAAACCACGCAAACCACAAAGCGAGTAAACTAAAAACAACAAAAACTAAACAAACACCACACAGTTACACATAACAGAGATTATGCAAAGAAATATGAAATCTATGTGTACGGTACCAATCGTACACAGTCACCTCTAAGGGGATCCTAATAGGTGGGTTGTGCAGAAAAGTAAACTCGTCTCTAAGATATGCACATACGTGGTTCTAAACCTAAATGCAACACAAACACTAGGCAATAAAGTGAATACTAATATTACGCCGTTCCCCGGCAACGACGCCAAAAATTTAATGTCTTTTTTTAAATCGTTGTAATTTTGAAAAGATTTTTAAATGAAAAACATGTGAAAACCAGACATCAAATAATAAAAACCGGTTCTCACTAGTGGATGAGACCGGGTCAAACTCAGGGAACGAAAATATTTCGTATTCAAACACACAATTCTAAACTATTTCTTTATTGCCGAATTATAAAATGTAAAATGTTCGAGAAAAGTAAAAACAACTAACTATTACAACAAATGAATACCCTTCTCAGAGGGCATAAAATGCAATATTTACAAACCCAAAATCAAATTCCTAATTCTAAACTGAAAATAACAACTTCTACTCTTGTTCTTCTCGAGTCGTGCAATCGCTTCTGCTTCACTCCTGTGCTATCCTGCACAAATCAAAAGAACACGAGCAGTACAAGAGAGAAAAGTAAAAACTATACTAAACACAGTTTATGCTAATTCAATGCTAAAACATGAAAGCAATCTAATGACAAATAACTAAGTAATTCTACGATTAACTAACTGATTATTAAGCAATTAACAACGCTAATTACCTATCATTTACTTAACTAACAACTACTTAAAACTCAATGAACTAGGATCTAACAATAGAGTAAGCTAATTATGAAAACAAAACATGAGATTAAAATTTCAAGAATTGAAAGAAATGAAAATATCAAGGATGTAATGAAAATCAAGAATTTCAATATGTAAAGAAAAACAAATAGGAAATGACTAAAAACTAAACAAAAAATCAATTAAACAGGCAAAAGCAAGAGATATAAAACTGAACAAACAGAAATTGAATACAAAATAAAAAAAACAGAAACATGAAAAAGTTAAAAACAGTAAATTTGAACTGTAAAGAAACAAAAATTAACTGTAAAAACAAAGCAGGAAAATGATAAAAAAAAAAACAGGAAAATCAGGAAATGAATTTCAGAAAAGAAAATAAAAGAAACAGAAATTTAACAAATGAACAACAAAAACCGAATGTTAATGCAATGCAAGACATTTATGAAAAAAAACAGGAACTTAATGCAATGAAAAATATTGTAAAATTACTAAGAATTCAGGAAAAACAAAACATGAAATGGAAAACTGGAAAATGAATTTAATGAAAGCATAGAATGAATGTAAAAGCAAGAAAAACATGAAATTACAAATTTCAAGAAAATAAGAACATGCTGCAAACAGGAAATTCAAAACAGGAAAATAACGAACTATCAAACAGAAATCTACTCTATGTGATGAATGAAAAACAGGATTCAACAACAAATAATGAACTACTTATGAAACTAAAATGCTAACAAACAAATTAACAACATTACAAATGAATTAACGACATCTAAGTAACGAATCAACAAAATACAGATCAGACAATGAACAGAAAAAGGAAAAAAAAAAATTTGAAACACAACTATCGACTTTTTTTCTTTTTGTTTTTCACAATCAACACAACCTGATAATCAATTAAAAGGAAAAGAAGAATAACGAAGCTGAAGAAGAAGAAGAAGAAGAAGAAGAAGAAGAAGATAAAAATGAAAATCACACTCGATTTATTTATTTATTTATTTATTTTTCTGAAACAAAACAAAAACAGTTAGATACTCGATTGAAAAGAAAGAAAAAGACAAAGAAGAAGAAGAAGAAGAAGAAGAAGAAGAAGAAGAAGATAAGAAGAAGAAGAAGAAGAAGAAGAAGAAGAAGATTGACTTACCGTAGCCGGAAGGATTAGGGAAGAATGGCCATCCACCTACACGCCGCCGCCGGACTGAAGCACCTCCACCACCGGATTGAGGAAGATGAAAAGAAGGAAGAAGAAAGAGAGGGAAAAGAAGGGGTAAAGGGAAATTCGGCAATGGAGACGGGTGAGAAGAGAGGGAAAGAGGGGAAAGAGGGAAGTTCTGGCGTACAAGGGAGACGCCTGAAAAATTTCGATTTTTTGGGTTTTTAACAGAAAGCAAACCGGTTTGAACCGGTTTTCTGTTTGCTTTTTTTTAGTTTTGAAAGAAATGCAAACCGGTTAAACCGGTTTGTGATTATTACTTTTTTTTTTAGTTTTAAAAAAAACCCAAACCGGTTAAACCAATTTGTTATTATAATTTTTTTTTTCAGTTTTTTCAGTTTTCAAAAATCACAAACCGTGTAATGGTTTGTTTTTTTTTTTCTTTTCTAAAATAAACTATTTAAAAGTTTTTATTTGCTAAAAACCTCAAAACCTCATTTGATTATTATTTTTTTCTAAAAAATATAACTATTCTAATCTATATATTTAATATTTCTTTTTTCTTATTTTCTATAAAGAAAACCAAAATTATTTTATTAACTAAATTGCAAAATAAAGCTACTTTTTCAAGCATTTTCTAATTTTAATTCATTTTAGCTCACTTACTCAAAACCAACATAAAATTGGGTTTTAAATCATTTTTTTATGAAATCATGTATATTTTTTATATAAAATAACCCTAAAATATATGCATGATCACTGCTGCTGCTGTGTCGAAGGCTGTCGCTGCTGTGCTGGCTGGGAAGTACTTGGCGTATTCCTGCGCTGGTCATCTGCCTGTTTCTTTCTGCAATCCCGGATATAATGACCTATCTTCCCGCAATATAAGCATCCGCCTGTGTCCCGTGGGCAAGGTCGCCCTGGATGATCTGTGGTATATTTCAGACAACTAGCTGCGGTAAGCTGCTTCTGCTGTGGCTGCTGGCGTTGTTGGTACTGGGGTCTACGGTTCTGATGCTGGATCTGGCGGGTGGTGTTGTTGTTGTTGTTGTTATGCTGCTTCTTTGACTGAGGATGGAACTTCCTTCCACCCTGGTTCCTCTGGAATTGTCTCTTCCTTGGCCAACTCTTTTGGCCAGGATTCTGCTGCTACTGACGTGGTGCGGAAGTCTTCTGCGATTTGGTCCAGTCATACTCAAGCAAGGAGGCCGTCTCTAAAGCCTCATCGACCGATGTATGTGCACGTGTGTACACCTTAGTCCGTAATACCGACTTCATACCTCGAGCAAATTTAAGAGCTTGCTCTTTTTCTGTCGTGTATAAGTGCAGACAAAACCTCTCCAAGCTGTGAAATCGCGTGACATATTCAGAAAGAGAAGAACTACCCTGTTGGAGGTCAAGAAACACCTGCATCTTCCGGCTCCTCTCGTGAGCTGGAAAATAGGCTGTGTAGAACGCCTTTACGAACTGGTCCCACTCTACAGGCTGGTTGTCGAATTTTATCTCCCAGGTGGTTGCCCACCATCTTTCTGCGTCCTTTTTGAGACGGTATATCCCAAAATCAACTTTCTGATCATCACCGACTTGTAACACACAAAAAATATGCTCTATTTCTCTGATCCAGTCTTCAGCTGCTTCCGGCGATGACTTCCCATCAAACGTGGGAGGGTTCAAGCTCATAAATTGCTTGTAAGGGACTGCTGCAACAGGAATCTAGGCAGGTGTTCCCTGGTTGCACTTTTGTAAATGATATTTTTAACAATATTTTTCAATGAAATACATGGGAAAATCGTCAACCAAAGATATAAAACCGACTTTCCACCGAAATGGCGAGTACGGGTCGAATCCACAGGGAACGGGATATTTCTGAAATAATTCTAAAATAACACTTTATTAACATAAAAATTTTACAATCTATGTCAATGTTTACAAGTTACATTAAATAACATTCTAACTATGAAAATAAACTACAATAGGCAGCTAAGTCTTCAGCAGGTCTCCAGGGGCAAAATTGTCTTTTCACATCAAGTGCAGTCGCACATCACAATTGAATTGCATCTGTGAACCTGTTCTAACTTAACAACCTACATAATAAAAACACAAAGTCAGTAACTAAATCAAAACTTAATCTAAATTACATCTATAACTAATTCTAAACTATTTCTACATTAAACTACAGTTAATTTAACTATATAAAATTAAAGTTATACTAACTAAGTGAACTAACTAAGCTAAGAAACTCTAATTACTATAAATACTGTTAATACACTAACTACAATGTTAGAAAACAGTAAAAATACACGAAATCAGACCAATGGTTAAAAGACTATTTTGTCCCTAAAGAAGGCAAAAATGGATTCTGACAGCTTTTCGCAAAATGACTGTTTGAGGGGTCAAACGAATTTTAAAATTCATCAAATAACTTCTATTCTATAAAAGACAGATCCAAGAAACTAACACATTTTACAGAAGTGAAAAATACGTTCTGGATCTCCAGAATGAAGCGTTTCAAAATAAGGATAATTTGGAAAATCGCAGAACCCAAAATTTCAAAATCCAAAAAAGTTGTTTTCATAATACGCTTAAAAACCAGACCAAATCAACTCGGATCGAGCTGAAATTTGGTCTGCAGACAGTTAACACACCAATGTAGAGAATAGAAAAATAATTTCTAGAAAATTCTCGAAAAATTCACATGAAATAACTAGTGCATGATCGGGTAAAAATTAGGGTTTTGGTTCAGTGCACTATTCATTTCTTTGAATCCACTAATGCATTTATATTTTGAAATCATAGAAAAATACAGTCCTAAATAAACCTAAACTACTGCTAAACTACAGAAAACAATAACAATTAAATTACATTATAAAATCTAAGAGATAACCTAACCTAAACTCACTAATACCCTAAATAAGATATCTAAATGAATATACACTCTAATTAAACATACTATATAATGTCTAATATCACTAACTAGATTAACTATCTATTCTAATATTAATTCTAACCTACTAAAACAACTACTAACCTACGGTTAGGCTAACTAGCTAAGATTACTCACTAACTAAATTAAACACTAACTATGTTAACTAACTATCTAGGGTTAGTCGACTAACTATAGTTAGTTAGGGTTAACTAAGGTTAGGTAAGGTCTGTTACTTGGGCTAAACTAGGGCTAACTAATGATAAGGGTTAACTAACTATAGGTGAGGTAGGGGCGGTTAGAGTTAACTAAATACCTAAGGTTAAACATCCAAGTACGGTTAGGGTTGGGTTTAACTAGAGTTAGGGGTTAACTAACTAGCACTACTAACTAAGGTTAAACCTAACTAGAGTTAGATAGGGTCAGTTAGTGTTAGTAGAGTCATTAACTACCTAAGATTAGAAACTAATTAACTAAGATTATTCTAACTAGAACTAAATACTAACTAGGGTTAGTTTAATAACTATGGTTAGACTAGGGTTGACTAAGGTTGCTAGGGTCGGTTGGGATAACTAAGGTCGGTTAGGGTTAAGAGGGTGTAAGTAGGGTTCGGTTGTGGTTAGCATCCTAACTAAGGTTGATTAAGGTTTTAACTAGGGTCGACTAGGTTTGGGTAAGGGTTAACTATGGTTAACTATGGTTCGGTTAAGGTTACTAGGATTAACTAAGGGTATGGTTAGTCTAACTAACTATGGTTAGATTAGGGGGTCGGTTATGGATATGGAATTGAAATGGGTCCACGCCACCCTAATTGGGTTAGTTACTATACTAATAACTAATAGAGTTAGAATTAACTACTTAAGGTATGGTCGACTAGGGTATTTGGGTTCTAACTAAGGGAGTTAGGTTTTAATTATGGTTAGGATACATTAACTAAGGTTGACTATGGTTTACAAGGGTTGATTAGGGTTAGTAGGATTGATTAGGCTAGGACTATGGTTATATTAGAATTAAATATGGGTAACTAAATATGGTCAAACACTAAAAGGTCGGTTAGTGTTAAACTAGGGTTAAGTAAGGATTAACTATAGTTAGTAGGGGCGGTTTGGGCAACTAACTAGGGTCGTTAACTATGGTTACTAAGGTAGTTAAGGGGTCGACTAGGGTTAGTAGCTTGATTAAAGTTAATAATTACACTAAGGTTAATTGGTATTTCCTAAAACACTAAAGTCAATCCAAATTAACTCCTACATTAAATATAAACTAAGATTAGCAACTACCTAAATAACTATACACGATTTTATAAACCCTACCCTAAAGCACACCTTACTAAATTAATTACGCCTAATTAATGCTAATTCAAATAACGAAAGTAGTAAATAGGGCTTTCAATGATAGACCACGAATTTGGTATGAGTTACCCTCCCCATTTTCTTGGTTTAATTGCACATTGGGAAAGTGTAATCTTCAAAAACCGTCCAACCCATTGGATTCACACGTTTTTCCAAATAGGCATTAAAAGCTATTGAATCCTTTTTTAAAAGCTTCCAAAATCACACTACACGATTTTGACTAGTCTTAAAAGAAGAAGTAGCATTTAAATTCTTGCCAAAATCGAGTAAACCATTTTGGAAACCTCCAAGCATTAAATCATCTTTTTGAAAACATTCCCCAAAGCATTAAAAGCTAAAGATCCTTTTTGAAAACCTTCTTCAAAGCCCTCTACACGTTTTTGGGTTAGCTTTAAATGCACATTTAGAATTTCAAATCTTTCCCCAAAAACGTGTAGACATAATTAGAAGGACCTTTGGAATTCCAAAGGTTTTCCAAAAATCGTGTAACCCTATTTAAAGAGATCTTTGGAATTCCCAAGGGATTCCAACCTTGAAAATGTAAATCATTTATAGCTGGGTTAGGAAATAGAAATTTCATTAAATGCAATCCACGAATTTGGAGGTGGTGATCTTCTACCAAAAACGGCTCTCAACACACAAAGACTTAAATGCCCTTAAATAAAATACAAAATTAAATTCATTAACTACATTAAGCTAACATTACTCTAACTAGATTAAAATATGCACAACTAACTCAAGGACACAAGAATAAAAATGAATTGGAAATATTAACTATTGTAAATGCTACACTAAAAATGATATTAGCAATTTAATTCTACCAACTACAAAAACCGAAAATGCAAATCTTATTAACTACTACACGCCATTCCAAATTACGAAATTAATGCTAACTTACCTAAACCGAAATACACTGAACCTAGACATGTTCATTCTAATTTCCTAAAACCTAATAACTGTAATATGCAACCTTGCTGGCCCTCTAATGGCTGCCCTACCTATGGAGAAGACGACTACACTTACACCCAAACGAAACATCTAATTTAGACTAACACTACATCGGCAATTACATATCTAATTTAAATTAAACTACACATGATTCTAATTGACTACTAATCTATTAACACAACTGCTAATCCTAATAACATGCAGGACATAAATCAAAAACAGAAAACACACATTGACAAACATTATCAAAAGCTAAAACTAAAACAACAAAGAACACAACCATTAAATCCGAAATAATATTCAAGCTACCTAAGTCTAAAAATCAAAATCAACAACATAAACTAACTAATCATATTCCTATTCCAACAAGAAATGCTACAACTGAACAACATTAAAATATGTTTTAACTAATCTAATTTAAATAAATCTAAAAGAATCGATAGACCTATTGACACATTAAATCCACAAAAGATTAAACGAAATCAACATTAAACATCTATTTGACACTATTAGACTTAATTACTACTGGAAAATGAGGGAAAACACAGACCTACAAATGGGGAAATTCAAAGCATACGAACACACCCAAAAAGACCTCAAAACTCCAAACGTTGGATTGAAAAACATACAAGTAAATGACCCAAACACCTAAACATTCTACGTGCTGGCCTTTGCACGAACAAAAGCTATACTATGGCTGACGAAAATAGAGAAAAACACACAACACATTACACACGCACATGATAGGTTTTAGGTAGAAGAGAAGGGAGAAGAAGACCTACCTCAAAGGGCGATCCAAAGACTGAGGGGAAAGAAGAGAAGAGCGAGCTTTGCTTGACTCCATGCCACGAGGAACCTCGGTGATGCTGTCTAATCTTTTTGTTGTCTTCTTCGCAGGGATTCGCAAGTGGCAATGCTCCGGGGTTCAGGGTCGGCCGACCATGGAGGAGCGGGACCTCCACCATGATGGATACACTCCAGCTGCAGCTGAAAATAAACAAAACAAAAGTTAGTTCCAGCAGAGTGAGAAGAAAGACAAGATATGAAAGAAGAGAATGGAGGAAGAAAACGACATCTCCAATGGTGTTGGCATGGCTTCCATGGCCAACCATGGATAAGGAAGAAGGTGGATGAGAGGGGCGGCTGGGTGGAAGGGGAGTTGAGCTAGAATCGTGCCCCTAGGGCACGAAAATCAAAGCAAAGACAGGGCTGGAATGGGCGCCCCCCCTCTTTTGACGATTTTGGCTCTTTTGAGTTATTTTCATAAAAGCTGTTAAAAAGAAAAGATTTGTTGGGCGCCTCTTTCTACAGGGGTTTTTAGAAAATGTTTTTACAAAACTTAAGTAGGCTGAAGTTGGGTTAAATCCATGTAATTTGGTCTAGATCCAAGGTCCAAATGGGCGTCTGGATCCAAATCTCTCAAATCGGATCCGATATTTGACCAGTTACACTGTAAAGGCCATAATTCCTTCAATTTAACTCCGATTTTGATGAAATTCAAACCAGAGCTCCCTAACATCATTATGCACCTAAGTGTATGCCTTAAACTTATAGATGGTGCATTTATGCAGTGAAAATGTATTAATAAAATGTGATATTTATGCATCATCATTCCCTGTCCCTAGGCGGCCTGTTGGAGGTGCTCGCCCATGTTCCTCATAGTCTCTGCTTGTCGTCCTACAACCTCTGTAAGGTTTTTCAGAGTCTCCATAAGGTCATCACACCTGGTGCGCACGCCATCTAAATACGCACAAGTCTATACGTAAGCAACCAACCAAGACACAGGGATAAGAAAATTCCAGTTTATTAATAAGAAACTAAATCATTACAGAACCACCCTTCATTAAGATAGGGTTAAACAAGCGCTGCCAACAACTTAAGCACGACAAAATAATAATAATAAAAAAAAAACGAAACACTGACTCAGTGTTTCTAACATCAAAACAACACATCACAAATTCATGACTTGCTGGTATAGAAGTTCCTGTAGTCCTTCCGACTACCACAACACCTCGGCCTAACACGTGGAGGAGAAACAACATTCCTCAGCGTCAGAGATCTCTTGGACTTCCCTCAGAATTGGTGGCACATACTTCGAAGAAACAACATAGGGGTAGGATTCAGGAGAGTATTGGGGAGAATCGATCGCTCCACGCCTTTCTCCGTCCTGATTATCCACTTCCATAACCAATGGTCCAGAGACCGAAGATATATCCTTGATGTCTTCCGCGTTGGTCTTCCAGAGCTCATCCCTCTGTTTCGTCTGGCATTCCTCTACGACATGCCCACGAAGACTACAGTAGGGGCACTCAGCCAACTCACGGGGACAGATCTGCCCCGCGTGATCTTCCAAACACCTGGCACATGGAGGTGCCAACATATGCACATTACGTGCCAAATGTCGCACAGCTCCGCTCAAGGCCTCTTCGCCTCGAGTTAGGTTTTAGAGAGCCTCCAAAATATTGCCATAAGTCGGGTTTGCCGACATCTATCACATACATAGAACCACAAACACAAACTATCTAAAAAGCAGGAAATAAAGAAGCTTAACTCATACTTACATTGCGATGGATCATGTACGATGAAGCTCTGACCACACACCTAAACTCTGCTCTGATACCAAACACTGTGGCGACCCAAACCCCGACCTTGGAAAAAGCTTGGGATTTCTGTGAAATTTTTTTTTTGAAAGGGGTTTAAGTGATTTCTATGGAAAAAGCTTGGTATATCTATACATGTTTTTTTTGAAAAAGCATGTATAGATATACCCTCTGCACAGGAAAAGCTAACAAGTGTAAGTGCCTGTGTCAAGTGAGTGCAAAGTGACAAGTACTAGTCAACAGGCTACAGTAACAGGGTGAACAAGTAGCTGAAACAACGAACTGAGCAACAAGTATCTAAAGAAGAAACAGTAACTGTAAAGTAAGTGTTCAAGGTAGTAACAACCATAACAAGTACTGAGCAACAAAGTAACCAAGTAACAACCATAACAAGTACTGAGCAACAAAGTAACTAAGTAACAACCATAACAAGTACTGAGCAGCAAAGTAACCAAGTAACAACCATAACAAGTACTGAGCAACAAAGTAACCAAGTAACAACCATAACAAGTATTGAGCAGCAAAGTAACAGCTGAAGCAAGTAAAGCAACTGGAGCATAGTCCACAACACAAGTGAAGTAGCAACTACAGTAAGTCAGTTGATTGGTTAGTCTTTTAGTTCTTCTGATTACTCCTTCGGGTACGCGAAGGAAACCTCGCATTCTGTGAGACATGCACCCGGCGTTTGTTATTACAAATCTAGTGTGGTAACCGAGGAAGCTACAGACCGAGTCAACCTCATGCGAGCAGCACACAGCTAGGAGAAAACACTCGCATAGGCAAGGATTGCAATCCATACTACTGCAGTAGTGAGGTCCTAAGAAGGCAACCTCGACCTCCCTGACTCTGAGTGACTGGAGGCCAAAGGACGCTACAGCTCCTGTCAAACACGTGTCGTAGTAACGACAAGTCACTCAGGGTTGTACCATCCACCCTCTTCCAAGGTGAACCATCTTGTGAATGGGAAGAAGCAGGTTTATCTTTCTTAAGGCTCATGTTCAATTATACCTCACAACGAGGAATTTGCCTCGTGGTCCCTGCAGGGTACGCAAAACGAGGACTTAGCCTACCCATCCACGTGCTCAGCCTCACACGGCCAACGGAGCACACCGCTTGTGAAAGCAGTCAAAACACCATGTTATTTTGTTTCTGTTTAGGGTATATCACACAAGAGTCCACACAACACAAAGGCCACTGCCCGAACTCCAACTGAGCCCACAACAAAACATTTCAATATTCATACCCTATGGTGTTCAATTTTCTTTCTTTTCACTTCATAAGGTAAGTGCACCTAATGCGCTTACCAATGCCTCAGTGATGTACCTCCTCAGGGTACACACTACTCAATAACAGTGTTAGGATGTGCTAAGTGTAAAGTGAAAGCATATCACAGGTTTCTATCTTTTGCACAAGTATAAACAACAGAGGCATCACATGATATTAAACTGCACTATATTGCATACTTCAGTGTTATGATTGCATTCATCTACAATTTTCATACTCAAGGGTATGAAATAGAATATAACCAATCATCCTGTCTAATGAGAATAACATTGGTTTTCCCAAGGTGGATTGTTGCTTCTTGCAGGGAAGATGCAACTGCAACACAAAAGACCATTACATGTAGTTCAACACACTCAGGCGTTTGAAGCAAATCTTTGATATTTCATCTTATGGGAACAACATTAGCTATTTCCACGGTATGGGTGCCAAGCCTGCGGACCCGAAGCAAAGATATTTCAACTACACTTGTAGTTCAACGAAGTTTTCAAATATGTGGATATGCAATTATATTCATCAGGGTTCTTTAACTAGGCATTGTACGTAACTCAGGGCATAAAAGTCTTCCTTACACGACATGACACACTTACGTGTCGAAGGTGATACTGAAATAATCCATCTAATGGGAATTACATTAGCATTGCCACGGTTTCGGGGTGCCGCGCCCGCAGAACTGAAAACAAGGACATTGCCAAACCGAACAGGACAACTCTATGGAGTTCTACACTTACTTAGGAGCGTAACATCATCTGGGAAAAATAAATTTCTGGACGGGACACAAGAGTGTCGCAAGTCCATTCGGTCATACCGAAGCAAACGTTTATGGGTTTAAAATATATATATATATATATACTTTCATGTATGTACACAACTATATTTAGGTATAGGCGCAATAATACATGTAATAATCCGGTACATGGGCAGATCAAGGCATGTGCTCGCATGCCAACACCCTAACCGAGGTGCGAGGCAACAAACCTGGATTTGCGCTCATCAAGGACCAGCTAATGGTGTAGTTGTAAATCTGGTCATATATAAAACATACATTATTCCTAACAGTCGTTCTCTAGAGTGTCTTAGTCCTTATAGGTTTCGCCATAGAGGCCGCACACATGCTGCCAAAAGACCTATGCACAAAACATTGGTCTGGTCCTCCGGACCTGACCACTAAGCACAACCATGAGAATCGGATCTGATTCTCTGCTTGGACCCGACTTCTAAATAGGATCGGATGGGGCTGAAACAAGCCGCCAAAAGGGCAACCGCAAGTACCCCATGAACTGGGTACCAAGGGGACTGGACACTGTGGGTCTGGTCCTCAGGACCAAACTGCTATCAGCCATATATGGGTCTGAACCATTCGGTTCAGGCCTGGACCCACAAAGGTCGGCTTCCACAACCCCGGGTGCCCAGCACCATGCGGCTGGCACCCGGCACCAGAAATGTGCGAAACAAGGTTGGCACCATGTGTCAATCCATCTGTCAACCGAATCAGGTCTGACGTTGGTTCAGACCTGAATGGGAAGGAGGCTAACTGATTAGGGTCTAGGTGCTTAGCATTAAGCAGAGCACACCCGGTCCGAACAAGGTGAACAACAAGAACCGGGCTGGGTCAAGGCTCACTAAAATTCGATCAAACCAGACTGTAGTGTTGGTCTGAACCCATGGTTCAGACCGGCATTTCAGTCCAAGATAGGAAAAAAATAATAAAGAGAAGAAACACGAAAACTTACTAAAGAAAAAGAAAGTCTTGAAAGCATGTGTTGGGCGCGCCACCCACAGCGCCCAACTCCCATTATGGCGAAACTGGCTGGCTAAAGGGTTTGGTCACACAGTGACCCAGGTCCAACAAGGTTGTAGCGCCAGTCCCAACTCGCTGGGATTGGGTTGAGCCCCAACACACACACACACAAATACGAAAAAGAAAGAAGAGTTTCGAGCTGGATTTCCGCAACTGCTCAAGCACGCAAGAAGATACTAAAAAGGGGGGGGGGGGGGGGGAAGGGTGCTGGGTGTAGGCTGGAAGAGCCCAGCTTGGTCCAACACACCCCAGCAAGTTACCCATAGCCACGGGTGCCTCAAAGACCCTGCAACCGAAATAATGAAATACATGCTGGAACTAACAACATAATAAAAAAAAGAAATATACATAGGCATGAAAAACTAAAGATAGAATGGAAAAAAAGAAGAAGGGAAAACGATTGTTAAAAAAAGATGCAGCAAGTCTAGCAATGTAACTCAAAATGGTCTAATGGAAGGAGATGCATTTTTTTTCAAGCTAATCCACCCTTGGAGTTCACATGCATGGATGCGTCGCTCCCTCGGCTTCATGTGCAATGAAACCTTGAAAAAAATATGTTGAGTCTTCACCTTAGCGACTTGGAGAATTGGAGGAAATGTAGGGCTGCAGTCCTTCATGCCAAGGGTGGAGCTCCCACGGCTGAAGGGAGGAAGCAAATGAGAGGGAAGGAGAAGAGAGTTTGGAGAGAGAGAGAGAGTGAGAAAGAAAAATCGCCCAACAAGGGGGGCCCGATTTTTTCTAAAGGGTCTTATAGAGTGTGGGATTGAGATGGGTGGCTACAAACCATCCATCCAAGATGGAGGGCTGGGGCGGAGCACGGTTCTCCACCGCCGCCCAGCCCCTCCAATGGGTTTTAAGAATTCAAAAGGGTCTTCATTTTGTTACAATGATGCCATGGGGCTGCCGCCCATGCATCCAATAGAGAAGGGTCAAGGTTCATGATGGCCTTACATTGAAAAGGGTTCCTTGGGATCCCTCGAATCCCAAGACAGCTCAACAACCCAGGTTTCACACCAAACCCAAGAGGATATGGCGCCTCCTTCAGCCCCAACAACGTCTTCCATACTCTTAATGACAAGACTTTTATAAATTTTAAGATTTTAAATTTTTTTTCTTTTTAATAATTTGGGTTGGGCCAATCGTGGCCCTCCCTTTGTGAGCCTTAAAAGTCTCTTTACCATCTTGCCACTCACCCAGCTGGTCAATGGGACCAGCTGGTTCCATGGCCTTAGTCGTCCAAGGCCCTCCAAAGAGGACGATTAAGGCCTTGGTTGACCTTGACCAATGGAAAAATAAGTAGTCTGTTATCTTGATTTCTAATTTTAATTAATTCCAGATGTTTTTCCATGATGCTTTACTAATTTTATTTTTCATTATCATAGTAAATGTCATCACATAGCTACTTGAGTGAATAAATCTTCGATTTGAGCGAAATCGGTCTCGTTTAGGCCCTCGCTAATTTTGTAAGCGATCTCCCGTAATTCACATGCACTGACAAGGTTTTTTCGTCGTTCGGATCTCAAATTTGAGGTGTATCTCTACAACCCTATTCTATACTTACCCTAAAAGTTCCAGAAGCCAATTCGTTATAGATGTTTTGTAATTGCACTTTTTACATAAAATTACTCGATTTTACCCGATTCTCAAAATAAGCAAATCTTCAGAAATTGCCAGAACATAAAAATTCATCGATTTCCACAAGATTACACAATATACATCAAGAATGAAAATCATGGATCTTACACAAAGATCAGAAGCTATTTTCCTATCAGAAAATTGTTTCAGTTCTTGTCAGCAAGTTCGAAGAATTTCAGCTCTTCCATATCAAGAGAGATTTTAATCAAGTGGCCGATAGCCTATCCAGCCTCGGCTCCATTATGGCATTCAAGAATGGAGAATCTTGTCGCTCTTTTGAAATCGGCAGACTTGACCAACCTGCTTTCCTTCCAACAGAACAAGCAAACCAAGTTGAGCAAAAGAAGAAGCCTTGGTATTACAACATCAAGAATTTTATAGAAACCAGAGAATTTCCCCCAGAACTCTCAAAGAAAGAGCAGTGAGCAATCCAGCATATGTCTACTCGATACTTCATTCTGGCCAATGTCCTCTATCGTCGTGGATTCAGTTCAGAATATTCCAGATATTTAGATGAAGATGGAGCTAAAGAAGTCGTGCGAGAAGCACAAGAAGGCATTTGTGGTGGTCACATCGGCTACCAAACCCTTGTCAAGCAGATCATCAGAGCAGGTTACTATTGGAAGACTATGCAGCAAGATTGTTACCATTTTGTGAAGAAGTGTGTTCAATGCCAAATACACGCACCTTCTATTCATGCTCCGACGACTTATTTGCAATCTGTTGTTTCTCCATGGCCATTCTCTATGTGGGCCTTCGATGTCGTAGGTCCCATCACTCCTTCTGCTTCAAATGGCTACAAATACTTCCTTGCCGCGACATAATATTTCACCAAGTGGGTAGAAGCTATCACTCTTCGTACAGTAGAAGGCCGACACGTGGTCTCATTCATTCACAAGAGCATCCTTTGTCGTTTCGGCATACCACATGACATCGTGTCAGATAATGGTAGTCATTTCAAGAATGAAAAAATGAAGACATTCTGCTCAAAGTTCAAGATCTATCATCATTTTTCTGCTCCCTACTATCCTCAAGGGAATGGTCAGGCAGAAGCTACCAACAAGATTTTAATTCGTATCTTGGAGCGAACTGTAGAAACAGGCCGTGACTGGCATGAGAAGATCCACGATGCACTATGGGCCTACCGGACCACTATTCGCACTCCAACAAATGCTACCCCATCAGAATTGGTCTACGGAACAAAGTAGTGTTGCCTCTACATGTTCAGAAGCCCGCTTTGAAATTTGCTTCACTGCTACAATTACCTCTTGATCAATACCAACAGCAGCGATTGGTACAGTTAGACTTGCTCAACGAAAGAATGCTAAAAGCAGCAGAGCATGCTCAATCCTATCGCCAGAGAGTAGCCAGGCAGTACGTGAAGTCTGTCATCGAAAGAAGATTTAAAGTCAATGATCTAGTACTGCAATCCACAACTTATCTCAAACATCATCTCGGCGGCAAATGGTCGCCAAATTGGGAAGGTCCCTATGTCATCAAAGAAGCATTACCCCGCAACTCATATTGGCTCATCAACGCCGATGGGGTGGAATTACCAGATCCCATTAATGCTCGACACTTGAAAAAGTTCTATACTTGAAGCATCTATTCTTCCATTGTAATCTTCCTATTTTCTTCAAATAATGATCAAACTTTCTTTCCCAGTTACACTGGGGCATTTTTAAAAATTTGTTCTGTATGCAGGCAGGATAAACCAATTCCTCATTTTACATACTCATGCATTCATGAGCATCAATTTGCATTCATCTGCATTAATAACAATCTGGTCAGTATTGGGATTTCAACAAACAGTCTCATCACAATTCCTAATTGTTATTCAAAAGTGAAAAACAACCATAACTTCAGTGCTCGAGCTAGTATTATTTCAAAATCCAGTGCTCGAACTGGTATTATTTCAAAATCCAGTGCTCGAACTGGTACTATTTTCAAAATCCAACTTTTAAGTCGGTCTATGAAAAACCGAGTTCCGACTCGGGTTTTCTTTAAAATTATTTTCTTTAAAAAATCAAGTTTTGACTCGGATTTTCTTTCAAATTATTTTCTTTAAAAAACCGAGTCCCGACTCGGGTTTTCTTTCACATTATTTTCTTTGAAAAAACGAGTTCCGACTCGGATTTTCTTTCAAATTATTTTCTTTGAAAAAACGAGTTCCGACTCGGGTTTTCTTTCAAATTATTTTCTTTAAAAAACTGAGTTCCGACTCGGGTTTTCTTTCACATTATTTTCCTTT
Organism: Nuphar pumila; assembly: GCF_984573655.1. NCBI lineage: Eukaryota > Viridiplantae > Streptophyta > Magnoliopsida > Nymphaeales > Nymphaeaceae > Nuphar > Nuphar pumila. The sequence continues at coordinate 40,112,845 of NC_143256.1, forward strand.
GAAAAACCGAGTTCCGACTCAGGTTTTCATCAAAATTATTTTTCCTTTGAAGATCCGAGTTCTGACTCGGGTTTTCCTTCAAGTTATTTTTTCCTTTGATGATCCGAGTTCCGACTCGTGATCTCTTTACCTTATTCAAGCTCTTATTCGAGATCTTCATTTTTCTTTGTTGATCCGGGTTTCGACTCGTGATCTTTTTACCTTATTCGAGCTCTGATTCGAGCTCTTCATTTTCCTTTGTTGATCCGGGTTTCGACTCGTGATATCTTTACCTTATTCGAACTCTGATTCGTGCTCTTTATTTTTCTTTGTTGATTCAGCTTCCGACTTGTGATCTTTTTACCTTATTCGAGCTCTGATTGAAGCTCTTCATTTTCTTTTGTTAATCTGGGTTCCGACTCGAGATCTCTTTATTTATTCGAGCTCTGACTCGAGTTCTTCATTTTCTTTTGTTGATCCGGGTTCCGACTCGTGATCTCTTTACTTTATTCGAGCTCTGACTCGAGCCATTTACTCTCCTGCATTCATCCAAGTTATGTCAACCCTCAGGGTCAGTCAATTTCTCAAATTTGATATTTTGCCCACCAATTTCCAATTTAAATCTTCGGATCATCCAATTCTCTAATTTTCGACCCTCGGGTCATTCAATTCTCCAATTTTTCAAATTCAATTCCTAATTTCAACCTTCGGGTCACTCAATAATCAATTTTGACTTCCGAGTCGCCCAATTTCAACCTTCAGGTCACCCAATTTCCTATTTTGACCTTCAGGCCACACAATTTCGACCTTCGGGTCAACCAATTTCAATTTCGACTGTCAGCTCATTCAATTATCCAATTTAGACCTCCGGGTCATCCAATTTCCAACAATCAATTTTCCAATTTCCAATTTCGACCTTTGGGTCAATCAATCTCAATATCCAATTTCAATCATTTTCTCTTGCGAAAGACCCTTTTTTTAGGGAGAGTTCGAGGGAGCTCATTCTTTTCGCATGCTATCCAATTCGTTCACTTAGCCCCTTTTCAGGGAGAGTTTGAAGGAACTCGCGTCTTCGTGAACCGTTTGCAAAACAATTTCCAATTTCACACAAGGAACCCTTTTCATAGGGAGAGGCTCGACGGAGACTCGCTTTTCTTGTGGCCACCCCAATTTTCATACTAGGCCATTCTCGTCTTGGAGGAACCTCTTTTTAGGGAGAGTGTGATGGACTCGTTCCTTTCATGACCCAATTTTTCGATCTCACTATTATCGGCCCACTTTCCATAAGAGAAGCCTAATATTAGGGAGCTTTGACGAAAGCTTAATTTCTCTTCGAAAGTTCGTTTTGCAAACACCTCCTCTTCAGAGAAGAGACGAGTATTTTCCATTTCTCATTCAGGTAAGGGCTAAGCCTGAGTCTTTCTTTTTGGGGAAAAAGAGAGGAGAATTTTTGTCACGGATGTGTTGAGGCGGACCTCAAATGCTTTTTTTCACCCAGGATTTCAAGAAAATTTTGACAAATTAATCAATCAAATTATTTATTGATTTCAGAATCTTTATTACATAAATCTTTACCTCAGTTTACCTTCAGCATTACTTCCAAAAGAGTGAAGCTTTTACGAAAAGAGATTCAAAATTCAAATTCTTTCTATTGGCCAACCAAAAGGATGAAGAAAAAATCCTCGACATGGCCAGAAAAGAAGATTCAATGTTATTGCAAAGCCACAAATGATTGATATTGATCGCAGTTATGACACATCTCTAAAGATTATTCTTGTAAAAATGAGGCAGTGAAAATATCCTGAGCGCTAAAAATAGAGAGAATTCATCCAAACCTTGTCTCCTCAAAAATCACCTAAGCTGCAATTAAATATCCGCAAAAGGGATCTCTCAATTATCGTCAAGATGAAGGCGAATTAAGCGAGTAGACCCCCGGGGCCAAAGAAGATTTGGATCATCTCTGAGATGAAAGAGTTTGTGACGAATCCTTCCAGGAAAGTCCAAAACACTGTCAAGATGAAGGCAGATGCGATGAACCTCCTGACAATCCCCAAAAGATATTTAATTTCAGCTATCATCCAAAGATCTCTAACCCATGAGCCAATATCATCAAAGAAGGATCGAAACATCTCCAAGTTGAAGGAGTTTGTGACGTACCCTTCCAAAAAAAGAAAGAAAGGAAGAAGAAAGAGAGAAAAAGTCAGAACATCTCCAAAATGAAGGAGAATGTAGCCAAAACCCAAGAGAGCCAAAAGAGTGCAGAAAGATTATCATGAGAGAAGCTCCCAGGATATCAAACTGCCCCATTTATCAAGAATCTTCTTTAAATTTGTGAAATTCTATTATCAATATTCTTTCATCAATTGCTTTCATAATATAAAATTTTCTTTCCTGTTCATATCAAGAAAATTGATATCTTCCTTGAAGAAGGTCAATCGCGAGCAATTTAGATTCCAAATCTCGATTCTGTGAAGTCAATCTCGTTTGGAGGTAATGCTTCAGGTAGAAAAGAAGGAATATCTTTAAAACAATATGTACCATTTTCAAATACTTTGAATCAACAACAGAATTCTCAATATTTTGACAACATTTTCTAGCTATCTTGGCGTGAAGTGAGAGCTTGATGTTCGTTTTTGATACACCATGACACCAATTTTAAATCCCTCTTAAGGACTTGATTCCTTCCCTTCTTTGAGAGTGTGAGCTCTCAGATTTGCACACTTCCCTGTGTCCCCACTGTCCAACCATAGACAGTCCCATTCCGGTTCGAGGTCAAATCACCAATCATTTTCTCGCAAAAGGCAATTCAAAAGCTGATTTTAGTCTCTCAAGATCAACCCCTTTTCAAGCTTTAGGGACCACATTTTCCTTCTTTTTGCAAAACCCCTGTCGGATTTATTGTGCAAAATCCGAATGTTCCATCATACCATCCATTTTCTGCCCGATCAGGATAAGGGTACAAACCTGAGTCTCACTCAAAGAGGTATTCTATTTTCTACCCAATCAGGTTAAGGGTATAAACTTGAGCCTCATTCAAAGAGATATTCTATTTTCTGCCCGATCAGGTTAAGGGTATAAACTTGAGCCTCATTCAAAGAGGTATTCCATTTTCCGTCCGATCAGGTTAAGGGTACAAACCTGAGTCTCATTTCGAGGAGATATTCCATTCCCCAATCAGGTCAAGGTTTAAAACCTGAGCTTCGTTCCATACGAAGCAATTTCTGTCCCATCCAAGTTAAGGGTAAAAAACTGAACTTCACTCTTGCAGAACGAATCTTTTCTCTCATTCTTCATTTCATATCGACCATCTTCACCGGGCTAATATTTCTATACCCTGTCGGATCCTTCTAACTGGGGCATTTTTTTTATATAGCCCAAATTTGGTGTGTTTTTCTTTGCCACTATGCTCGGCCACTAGCCGGCTTAGTAGCAAAGAGGGGCATCTGTAAACACCCCAAATTTTCACTCACCTTCTTGACATCTCCACCAATTATCACATTTCAGTTCTCCGAAAGCAATAAAGGGAAAAATGGTCATTTTCTGAGATTAAACCTTGCAGAAAGTCCTAAATTCTATTCTTGAGTCTCAAAATTTCTATATTTAAGTTCAGAAACATCTTCAAACTGCAAATTTTCAAAATCCTTTTCTGGACAAAAAGCTAGAATTTCCAAGTCGTGGCTCAGAGTAGCATTTCTTGAAACATGTCTTTGCATAGCATTGCATGAACATTTCATATCATTTCACTGCACAGCATGTCATTTCGAGGTCCAAAAACTCTCAATTTCAAAATTCTGAATCCAAATTCGAGTTTTAACTCTTTTCAAAATTAATTTCAAAACCCTGGGTCTTCAAAATTGCCAATCTTTCCCATTTTACCCCCAGAACTTTGAATTATAAAAGTTTTCTCAAGAAAATAGTCTGGATAATTGGATATTAATTTTAAAGATTTTATCTCAAAACTTTTTGCAAAAAGATTTTAAATCTCTTTAGAAAATTTATGTATTTTCTTTATCCATATTTTGGCCCTGAAAAACCAATTTTTTCCAAATTCTTGAAAACAAACAAAGTTTTATCTCGTATTATAAAAATTTCAAAAAAAAAAAAGAAGTTATTTCTTTTGTTTTTATTTTCAAATAAATGGAGCGGGACCCGCCTTTGAACTAGCATCACCCTCAGACTCTCAGGTAAGTTTCTTATTTTCAAGCGGGACCCACCCAAAGATGGAACCAATTTTGTAAATTCCTCTTCTTTTTATTATTTTCTTTATCTTATAAATAGTTCGTGGAACCACACACATGTGGCGCCCGACTTGAAAATAAAAGATTTGCCAAAACAAAATAAAACTTTATTTTCAAAAAGTTGGCTGAGGTGGCATCTCCCATTTAATTTTATTATTATTTTTATTTTATTTTCACTATTTATTTTTTTAAGAAACAGCCTCAAAACGGCGCCACAACCATACTTTCCAAAAATATTCATTTTTTACCTAAATCTTAGGTAAATGAAACGAAAATTTTGAAAAACACAAGATGCGCCTCTTTTGATTTTCAAATATCGGTTTCAAAAATTTCAAAAAAATGTAATGGAAAATCAAAAGAAAGAAGCTGTGATTTCTCTTTTAGAAAGAGGCGGAAGGTCTTTAAAAGAAGGAAGGCTATTGATTCATAGAGGGGGAGAGGAAGATGGCCGATTGAGAGGTTTTTTGTTCTTATCGCAGGAGATTCACCAAGAAGGGAGCCATTTTCCTTCAGCCGAAGAGAAAGGAGGCCAATCTGAGTGCCCTCTTCTCTGTCGTGGAGCTCTTTCCACATTAAGGGTTTCATCTCCTCCATCCAGCGTGAAGACCATCCATCAGACTTCCATTTTCTTCAGCCCAATAGGAGAATCAACCACCCTTCTTGCTGTCTACCGTGTCAAGTTGGTGCAGAGGATCCAAGCAGCTGCTGCCCATCTACCTTCAGCCCAGCCACAGGAAACCGCCCCTCCCTTGCTGGTGCAGAGGATCCACAAGCCCATCCAAGAGGGGCATAGCCCAACGACCAGGTGAAGTTCTCATTACTGCCCTCTCGTTTTTTTTTTTTTCTTTGATATTCCTTTGTCATTACATAACCAGGTTATATGAGCATTTTGTCATTTGTGATTTTTGGCAAAACCACTGAATTAATCAATGGGTTTTGCCTCTTTAGTTACTTCTTGTATTGATGATCGAGAAGCCTGAGCAATGACTTCATCGATCTCTTTTGACTACTCTGTTTAAACCAAACTATCCTTCTTAATACCCTGGCCAAATATTTTTTTTAAGATTCATCATTTTTTTTTTATGTCATCTCATACAGTGTGCCTTTGGTTTCATCCATATAGTTTAGTATTTCTTCAGCAAATAGAAGATGTCGTGGGTATAAAAACCTCATTCAGTTCCCTGTTTGCGTACAACATTCTGTTGGAAATAAATTTTTTTTTTACATAACTCTCTTGTTAGGCGTGGGCAACCCCTTTTCCTCTCACGGTTTCTGCATGTTTTTTTTAAAATAGTGATTAGATGGCTATATCCAATCGATGTTTGGGTGGACTCATCGTACAAGGAATGGTGCCCTTAACTTAGGCCCAACAATCTAAATTTTCTTCTTTTAACTTTCAATTTTTTGTCTTTCCTGTATTTTATTTTATTTCATTATATCATTTCTGTCATTTAGGTGATGGGTATGTCTGTAGAAATTTTTAGCTTATCTTAATTCAGGTTCTCCTAGTGAAAAGAAGCTTGACATTGAATTTATTATCAGCTTGTGTTACACAGCACCGTACAGTTTCCTGTGCCTTGGTCTCTGCTGGAAAATCTTGAAATGGGAATTTCCAAAGTCCAACTTAACTTCTTAAAAATTTCTCTTATGCTGTCTGTGTTTTAACATTGTATTTCCCTATACTTTAGGTAATTGGAAAAGCTGGAGTTTCTGCCATTCACTTGTTATTTCATCCACTGCACATATAGGATTCATTGTATCATAATACAATCACTTGTATATAAAAGGGTCTGTATAGCATAGGTAGTATATGCCCTGTTTCCACCTTCCAAACCAGCTTTTTGATTTGTCCACCATGATTGATATCATGCCAATATGTTGTTATGAGTAATGGTCGGCTTATCATCCATCGACCCTTTCATCGATTTCTGCTAGATGTTTTTCTGCTAGATGTCTTGCTGCAACTTTTCTTCTTTTTTAGCATTTGTTCTAAGATAGTTCATTATTGCTTAATAGTATTGTACATCTTCCAAATCCCCTATTATCTACCAGCTGCACTCTCAAACTCAACAACTTTTACTACACCTTCACCATCACTTTCCCCACATTCAGCCTTAAACACTGGCTCACCAACAACAAGTTTCATGCACCACCTCAATCTAATGCTCAAGTTCACACATGTGCACATGGGCAACCTCCTGCGACACCTACATTTCCATTTGCAGCATCAATTACACATTTTCTTTTATCACTTTCCACAGCATCTTCACCTCTCCACTAATCTTTTCACAGCCCTTTCACAATATCCTTGAAACAGCCCATGGTGCTTCCACAGTACATTTCCTGCACATTGTGTATGTTATGTATTTACCCATTCCTTCTTCTGCAGGTACCCAGTCTTGATAATTAGTCATATTCATGGATGGATATGTCAATATCCATTCATAATTTTCGGACCATCTTTGGCAGGCTCTTTTATTGGTATATAGGAAAGCTTCATACCAAATTTCACTGAAAAATATGTTATAATTTAGGAATTATGACTTTGCAAAGTCATGTACAGAAACTGTGTATATCCTGTATTTTCTGATTTTACCCATTACATGTGGAATTTTAATTACTAGGTGTATTTTCTCATTATACGTATATATACTTTTATATATGTATATATACCTATATACCTATACATATATATATATATATACATGTAGATATATCCATATATATATATATATATGTATACATACTTATATATATACATATGGATCCCTTCATGTGCACTTGTTTCCATATATGAGCATTCATGTAGCTATTTTCTCATATAAATACACCTCCATTGTTACATGTCAATTAGCACAAATTTTAACATTTAAAAATATATATATATATCTCCGTTGCACATATTCTATATATGCCCATTTCCTTAGGTATCTTGTATATCTATTCCTTGTACTAATTCTCATTTTGCAGGAAATCTGGAGGATGCTGATTCTTTTACACTATGTATTTTTTTTTATTTCATTTATTTTGATTTATGTCAGAGATGTAATAATCAAACTTGGAATAATATTTACTTTTACTGCTTAGATTAGGATGCATCTCATGTAGTTTGATTCCTGCAATATCCTGCTTCTATGAATAATGCATTTTATTTTGCAAAATCACCATGGATGTACACGAATGGCACGTGCACCAACTCTTAGAGAGTTGATGAACTCGGTGGAGTCTATATTTACGGCCCTAGTCGGAATATGGACGAGACCCAGATCCATCATTTTTCTACCAGTCACATTGAGCCTACACTCTTAGGCTATCTTAAAATTTGCACATCATATTTCCAATTTTCCAAAATGTTGTGAATTAAATCAAGTAAACTCTGAACATGTTCATGGCCACAGTCATAATACGTGAATGATTTATTTTGACTTAATACACATTTTCCCAACAAATTTCTCAGAAAATCATTTCAAAGTGCATTCATTCATTTAAATCATCTGCATAATGGCATCATCTGCTTTTTTCATGATTTTCTCAAGAAAATTTCATTCTCTGGAAATTGATTCCTCAAGAAACTATGAAGATTTCCAAAGTTGGATTTCCCAAGTTAAAGTTTTCCCGTGATTTTCCCTGAAAATGTTATTTTCTTAAGATTCATTGTCAAAAGGAATTTCTCATCTTTCTCAGGAATCAAAATCGATTTTCAGATATTTCAAGGACAATATTCTCAGGATTTCAATTTTTCTGAGTTTTGATTTTCCATCTCCAAAGAGTTTTCCAATGAATTCCAATCGTCTTCCAAAGAAAATTTTCAAAGTCAGAGTTTTCTTGACAAATATTTTCCTTTTCAAATATTCATCTTTTCTCGAGAATTCTCTCCATTTTCTGAGAATTTTCTCACATCTTCATAAACTTTTTGATGATTTCCAAATACTTTCATATGAGTTTCCTGAGAGATTGATTTCCATCTTTTTCCTGAGAAATGCTTTTCAACTCCAAATGTTTCTAAGCATACATCATGTTTTTCCAACTTATATTTTACAAAATCTCATAGCACATGCCTGAATTCTCTGTGCATTTAGGATAGAACACAATTTCGATGATTTCACTAAGTCAAGCACATTTTTGGTCCTTGGTTCGATTACCCCTGTTAAAGGCGACAGGAACGGTCGAACCTCGTACCGACAGGTCGAGCCCCATCCCAAGGATTTTCCCGCTATTTTCAAAAATGGAGGCGAGTATTTCAAAACATTTTCCAAAATCCGGTCAAGTTTGACTCGCGACAACATTTTTCCTCTCTCTTCCGCAAGAGAAGGGAAGACAAAAAAATTTTGCGACGATAACACCTACCCTCACATAGACTCCATACACAGAGACACATCAATACAATTGATTGATCGAGATCATTGACCGCACTCAGGGTCAGAATCCATTAACAAGGGTTTAGGCACAATTACTAACAACAAACATCGTATCACTACTCAAGGGAAAACAGGAAGCAAAATCACACATAAAACAGCAACATGTATCACAGCACTTCACATGGCACATCAGAAAACAAAATCACACATTCTTTCAACAAGGTTCCACGAACCACAATCACACATCGGATCTAAACATCCACCGCATGCCCTCAATGATTCTATTCAGATAGCAACACAACCATTTCATACAGAGCTAACATTGCCACAAGGAACATAACATCATCGAAATAAGACCTCAAAGCATGTGTAATCAAAGACATCTCATCCTTAACATAACTAGGACAATAACTCGATCGTCACTATGATAGATCAATCGTCTCTACCACATAATATGGAACGAGAAGGGCGAACTACGCAAGTAGTCACCTAGATCTCAATCAAAAGCTTCAACTCTCGCAGGAGTCTGCTCGAAACAGCTTGGGAAACCAGGTCCACAAGCGCAAACAAACCCTTGGATTCCAACAATCAAAAACTTAAGACCAATATACACGGCTTAATCGTAAAAATGGGGTCTCACATCGGACGACACACGAAAAACACACAAAATCATCAATCAAGCAGAATAAGTCATTAAACAACAGAACTGAATTAGAAATACTTACAGTATGATGGTCGATGCTTGCAGAGACTTGAATCACACTTCTTTATCTCTTTTAAAACACTGCTCTGATACCACTGTTTTGATAATTGAACTAAGCCAAACACACTTTTGATCAGACAAGGGCACGTCCCATCACGGTCGCCAAACCTGTTGTCGTCGCAAAACTTTTTGTCTTCTCTTCTCTGCCGAAGAGAGAGAGAAAATGCTTCCACGAGTCAGACTTGACCAGAGTTTTGAAAATTTGTTTTGAAATACTCGCCTCCGTTTTGAAAATAGCGGGAAAATCCATGGGATGGGGGCTCGACCTGTCGGTACGAGGTTCGTCAGTTCCTACCGCCTTTAACAGGGGTAATCGAACCAAGGACCAAATGGTGCTTTACTTAGCTAAATCATCAAAATCGTGTTCTACCCTAAATGCACAAAGAATTCAGGCATGTGCTATGGAATTTTGTAAAAATGCAAGTTGGAAAACATAATGCATGCTTGGAAAATGCTTTTGAAGTTGGAAAATACTTCTCAGGAAAAAGATGGAAATCAATTTCTCAGGAAATTCTGATGAAAAGTTTTGAAATCCCATGAAAATTTGTAAAGATTTGGGAAAATCATGAATGGTTTAAGATCCTAGGAAAGTAGAAGTAAATCTTGAGAAAAGATGAACAAGAAAATGTTTGTCAGGAAAACTCTAGCTTGGAAAGTTTCTTAGGAAAATGGTCGAAGTTCATTAGAAAACCCTTTTGAGAAAAGAAGTCAAATTTCTGGAACTTGGAGCTCAGAAAATCTTAGCTTTGGAGAAATTGGGAATTGATTTTGACTCTGGAAAAGGATGAAAAGTTTCCTTTGAAAATTTGGAAGTGAATTCTACGATAAAAAAGTATTTTTTGGGAATATCAGGGAACTTGATTTGGAGAATCAAATTTCAAAAATTTCCAGAGTTTCTTGAGAAAGCAATTTCCATGGAATGAAATTTTCTTGAGAAAAGCAGATGATGCCCTGATGCAGATGATTTGAATGGATGTCTTTTTGAGAAAACATCTTTTCAGGAAGATATGAAATTTTAGGATTAAACTAAGTAGAATTATCACATATTCTGACTATGGCCATAAATATGCTTATAATTTACTTAGTTAATTCTAAAATATTTTGTAAAATTGAAAATATGCAATGAGTTTTAGAAGATAGCCTAAGACTGTAGGCTCGATGTTACTAATAGAAAGATGCTGGATCTAGGTCTCGTCTATATTCCGACTAGTGTAAGCCCCACTATTTTTTTGAATAATTTTAATTGATATATATTCCATGATTGGGAATTTCTTGTTTCGGCGCGAGCTTTGCTCATAAATTTGGCATTTATCGCTTTCTGAGGTGCTGAGTTCCGTAGATTCGCTCTATGAGGTGATTCGGGGCAAATCGTGAAGAGTCGAACCTCAATACTTATAGATTATATTTATATTATATTCATTTGGGTTCACTCTGAATTGGGAGCTTAAACGAGAAAAATATCTTGTTATTTCATGTATTTTGGCGAAAAAGGGTATATCGGTAATTATGAGTCATACCAAGGCCCAATTTCGTAGGAATTGGGAAATTAAATATACTTTATGATAATTTAAACCTTAATTCATAAAATGTAATTTAAAATTTTAGTTTTTAAATTAATTTAGGCATGTCCATTTAAATATCAAATGAATTGAGTTTTTTTAAAAAGTAAATTGCAAAATCCATAAAACCTTGAAGTAGGTTTTTGAAAATATTTTAAAGGAGGTTGGTTTTGGCAATTTTAAGAGGTGGTTGGCATGGTCCCCACCTCAGCCTATATTCTTAAATAAATAAAAAATATTATAAGTTAACTTTTCAAGGAAACTCACCTTTCAAAGGCATTTTTGAAAAGTTTCAAAAAAGGCTATATTGGGGACTTAAAAAGGAATTTTGAAAAGTGGGTGGGCTCAGCCCACGTTTTAAGGGTTAGGCTGGGCACCCCTTAGGTGAGGGGGTAGCCCCTAGCATTCTCAAGAAAAAAAAAGGGTTTTAAAAAGGTGATGTCAAATTTTTTTAAAAGGAAGGGTTTGACCTTGACCTTGAGAGGTCGAGGCCAACCACTCCCCTTAAATTAAGGGGAGTGGTTGGGGCCACCCTTGACCCCCCCCCCCCCTAGGTTCTTAGAATGAGGGTGGGGCGTGGGAGAGGGAGACCATCCATCTCCCCTCCTTCACTCCCCACCACTCATCTCCCTTTTCCCCTTTTTAAGCAAGGGAAGGGAAGAGAGAGAGGGTCGACACCCTCTCTCTTCTTCCTTTCTTCTCCAGCTCCCCTCCTTCCCTTTCCTCCCTCCTTCACATTGCAGCTCCAGCTGGGCCAACGCAGCACCAAGGTGTGATCATCGCAAAAATTTTCCCCTCTTGTGGTTTCTCTCTCTTCCTTCTCTTTTCCTTTTTTAGCCGCTATTTTCCTCCTTTTTAAAGGAAAAAAAATAAAAGACAGAAAAAGAAGAGAGAAGAGAAAAGAAAAGAAAGAAGAGAGAAGAGGAGCTCTTTTGCGGGGTCTCACTTGACCTTGATTTGAAAATATTTATAAATTTAACTTGCCTCCGTTTTGAAATATATTGCGGGAAAATGGAGAGACGGGATTCGCTCGTCGGTACGAGGTTCGACCGTTTCTGGTGCCTTTACCAGGGGTAATCGAACCAAGGATCGAATTTATGTTTTTTGTTTTGCCTAAATATTATCTAAGAATTTATTCTAAATCTTAATGCACAAAGAATCATGCTTGTGCAATGCAGGGATGTATGCTCTTTTTGAAAAAATGATTTGAAAAATCTCCAAGTGCTTGATAATAGAGTGAAGAAATTGTTTTTGAATGGTAGAATCTAACTTAGAACTTGAGATAGATCAGAGAAGTTCTAAGTCTTTGAAATGATCAGAGTTTGGGAAAATAGATCTCTTGAATTGGGAAAGAATGGTTTGAAGATGAGATAAAAAGGAAAAAGAAGAGAAATTCCAAAGTCATAAAATAGACTTCGAACTTAGATTTAGGAGAAGAGATAAAACTTGTAATGAATTTTGAATCTAAAATTTGAAATCATGATGGTTTTGAGAAATCCAAATGGTATTTAAAAATAGAAGTGGATTTAGAAAGTTCAGATGAGATCTGAAAATGAAATTGGATTTGAAATTTAGAGTTGGGAATGAAATTTGGATTCTAGATCCTGAATAGAATTGGGTCCAAGATCTGGAATCCAAGATGGAATTGGATTCTAAATCCTAAAATAGATTTTGGATCTTAAAATGGATTTAGGATCTGAAATCTGAGATCCAAGATAGAGTTGGACTCTGGATCCTAATGGAAATTTGGATCTGAAGTCTGAGATCCAAAGTGGAACTGGGTTCCCGATCCTAAAATGGATTAGGATCTGAAGTCTGAGATCCAAGGTGAAATTGGGTTCTGGATCCTAAAATGGATTTGGATCTGAAGTTTGAGATCCATAGTAGCATTGAACTCTGGATCCTAAGATGGATTTTGGATTTGAAGTCTGAGATCCAAAGTAGAATTGGGTTCTGGATCCTAAGATGGATTTTGGATCTGAAGTCTGAGATCCAAAGTAGAATTGGATTCTGGATTGAAAAAATGGAATTTGGATCTGAAGTCTGAGATCCAAAGTAGAAGTTAGACTCTAGAATCCTAAATGGGATATGTATCCGAAACCTGGAATCCAAAATGTAATTTGGATCTAACTTTGGATTTGGAATTTCAAATTTGACTTGAGAACTGAATTTTGAATATGCAAATGAATTTCAAAGTCAAATTGGATTTTGAATTTGAAGCTTGAATCTGGAATTTAGAAGATGAATCAAGAATTTCAAAGTTAAATTGAACTTTGAATTTGATTGGAGTTTTGAATATAAGATGAATTTTAAAGTCAAATTTGAACTTTGAAGTCTGATTTGAATTGGAAAAATGAATTTGAAATTTCAAAGTTTAAATTGAACTTTGAAATCTGATTTGAATTAGAATTTTTTAATACAAAAATGAATTTGAAATCTCAAAGTTAAATTGGACTTTGAGATTTAAAATTCGATAGAATTGAAAATGAAAAGATGAATATGATTTTTGAAGATTGATTAAAGAAGATATTAACATCACTTGGGTTTTTGGAAAGGGAATTTTGGAAATATGATGCAATTCTATCTTAAATGATGAATGAATTTAAAGAATTTTGAGATTGAATTTTTGAAAATTATATTTCATTCTTTACATGAATCAAAACAAGATCGAAAATATAATACTTCCTTGACTATGGTCATTGTGTATTATATAATGATTTATATTTAAATTCAGGTGACGAATAAAACATATTTTTGTGCTTTTATAGAGTTTAAAATGAAATTAACTCTCAATATACCCTGACTATGGTCATTGGTATATATTTTGAGTCAATTTTAAGTTAAACTCTAATAAAAGAAGGAAATATTTGAAAATATGATGATTTTTTAAGAGGATCCAGTGTGGATCCAATGTTATTTTATAAAAGATAAAAATCCTAAGTTTTGTTTACATCCTGACTATGGCCATTGATGTAAATTATCAACTTAGGATTAATTACCTCTTACGAAATGGTGCACGTGCCATTCGTGTTCCACCATTGTGAGATTTTTGAAAAATAAAGGTAAAAGCATGAAAAACAAGTGAATTATGATGTTTACAATGCTCATTCATTCTATCTAAGAGCTTGAAACGTAAATTCTCATTTAAGATTTAACTTATTACAATATTTAAAATGCAAATCCCAAATAATGACATTTTCCACATATTCCCTGCAAAACACCTGATTAGTATGAAGATGGAGAAAAATTGCACATATCATATGGATATCAATGGTAAAAGATGCTCGCATGCCAAGGTATTTAAGAGCTAAAGTGTGGAAAGATGAAAATGATATATGTCTATGTACATATATACATGCATACATATATATATGTATATACATATAGATATATATACATGAATATATATATATATATATATATATATATATATATATATATATATAGATATAGATATAGATGACATTTATGAAACCAACACCTAAAGGGTGGGTGTGATATTGTGCAACAGTGAAAATATATACAGGAAATGCAAGAAGTGTGCATAGGTGGAGTTGACTAGTGAAGATGCCATGAGAGGCAGCAAGGTGCTGCTATCAATGGAAAGGATATACAGGTAAGTATAATTTATTAATAACACACCAAGTGCTATGAGGCATTGAATGTTATAAGTAGGAATTCACAGGTGGTAACATGCTAACAGTGGAAAGCTATTGATAGGGAGTGTCATGGAGGCTAGTTCAGCAAATGTGGGGTGTCATGATCCTGCAGGTGATGAACATGAAGTGAAAACGTGAGTGTAGCTGTGTGCATGTGGAGGAAGGAATTGCCTTATTGTGCAATAGTGACAAGTAGTATGATGCAGAAAATGAAAGCCTGGTTTTATGTCAGCAGGTGGAAGGTTGTGAGCTGGAGCCCGCTGGAGTAGAGGCGTGTAAGTATGTGCAGCTGGAACTGTATTGACAACAGGAGGTAAGCAAGTATGCCCAGGTGCAGCTGCTATGAGTGGCTAGGGCAATTGAACCTGTCTTCTCTTTTAGTAGATCCACCCTAAAAATTTCACTGTACTCTTCAGATGACAGGGATCCAGGGTTGCACTTGTATATTTCTCACAATAGTTGAAACATTTACCACAACTGGTTGCAAATCATTATCAGCCAACAACCCAGTAGTGATGAAAGAAAAAGATGGACCTCTCTTGTTCTGCCACCAACAATTTTTGAATCAGTCTCAAGTTTTCTATACATTCGGTTTTCCTATAAGAAAGTGCTCTTGAAGCAGCAGTTATTAGTTCATTCTGTTGTTGGCCCAATGCATGTTGCTCAAGAGTCTTCGTAACATGGGTACCATCATAGAAAAAGACCCCACAAGGCCTTTACAATGTTTTTGCTTTCTTTAATTTAAGGGAGAAGGATACTGACCATGTGCATACCAGCAAACCTTCTCTCTAAAACATGCTTTTCGTTCAATAACTGTAACTCCTTAATAGATGTATCTGCAAGTTTCCTCTGCAGCTGCACTAATTTCTGCTCCTGGGCTCTAAATTTGAGCCCTTTCAGTGCCCTTCTCATTGGTCTTGTGAAGGTGCATGAGATGGTTGTTACTAATGTGTTGGTAATATTAGAAACTAAGGAAAACTTGCATGACATGGCTCTTTGGGTCTTTATGAACACAACTAGGAGAGGTGCTTCAGCCACAGGACTTGCAGGAGCATAATTTTTGCTGACCATCTTTGAACAGTCATTAACTAGAAATGGGGCACAACCTTTTGCCTATTTGGAGGCAAGCGTGGCTGCTGTGAGATATGGGAGCTGAAGTTGTGCTTTTAAGATATAATGGCCTATTGCTGAAGATAGCACGGGTGAATGGTATATACTACAGAAAATATGCACCAAACGAGATTCATATGGCAGGTGGATGATGAAGTTGGGCAAGAAATGTAAAGTACCTATGTTGAAGAAAATTTTGAATGGAAATGATGGGACTGGTGACTGTACAATGGACATGCTGGAGGTATGGACAAGTAAGGGATTGCGGTAGGGTTTTACTATATAGTGACAACAGCTGGTATGTGAAGAGTGTTGTGAATAGTGCTCTTTGCAGGAGCTTTGGAGGTCTAAATCCCTGGCCGTGATACATCATGACAGGTAGAAGAATTCAGTTTGACAACTAAATTCCACCTATCCTAGCGGTCGACATGACAATTGGTGAGGCAACCTCTGATTCCGGACCTCTGTAATCTGAAGCTTTGTACACTAAAAATCTTCGTTGGACTGGCAAATATAACAAGGCATTTTGCTAACGAAAATTGAGGTTGAGAGAAGTGGTCTTGGCTTGCCAGGATGGTCGATTCAGCACAAAGTCATGGTGAGACCCAGGTTGCAATCCAATGTAACAGTTTGGGGAAGAGGGAACAGAGGAAGGTTCAAAGACTATGCAATTGAGAGTTTTTGAATTCTGACAAAGAAGAGAACTGTGTATATATTTCAATTGAGAGCTTCAAACATAACTATCTAACTATTTTACCAACGGCGTGACATGCTCGTAGAACTTCAAATGGATATCTAAAAAAAAAAACTTTAATATCAATATTGCAACATGAAATCAATCTATTGTACTGACCTTTCTTGATGAGCATAATATATTGGTTTATCAAAATATGTTTGGAACTGATCCCAATCAGGACGAAATTTCAAAAGGGTGTGAATGACACCAAATGGACTCAAATGGAGATTTTCCAGACTTATACCCCAAACCAAGCTATAATGAGCTTTCAAGGGATTCAAATTTTTTTTATTATTCGACCCTGCTGATAAGGTCATATCCTCTTCTCCAATATTCAAATAAGGCAGCGTTAATCAGAGCCTTCCTCTTGAGCCTGCTAGTTATTCCGTAGTCAAAACCCATACAGAACAGGTACTCTCTCTAGATGCACACAAAAACCTCCCCCACTCCGATGTACATGGTCAATCATAGGGAAACCGAAAACACTAAGTTAGGCTATGAATATACAGAAGAAACCAGAGCAATAATAAGTTTGGTAAAAAACTAAATCCCCACCAGTAGGAAGAAGCACGATGGTCTAATCGGGAGAAAAATGGAAAACATGAAGCAATCAGAACAAGCAAAATATTACAGATGATTACAATACTATTTAAACACAGAAAATAATGAATGAGATCAATCGATCGTAGCATAAGATTGGCTACATTAGGTAAGAGTGAATGAACAAAACAGAAATAACTAAATCTATTGATTAACATTGAACCAGGCAAATAAAATGCAGGAGAGGTTGTGGAAATTCAATGGATATAACACAGTTCAAAATTGTTGATGATATCGATCATGCAATGCAATGATCTGAACAAAACAATCAGGAAGGCAAAACACCGGATAAAGCTGAGGCTTAAGAGAGACACATATCGCAAGTTGCAGAGATAGAATCTCAGAAGATGAAATCGCCAAATGCGACTAACATTTTCAGAATCGGTATGTCCCTGCCGTGATATATGATGCTGACCCACTCATCAAGATCTCTCCAACGTGAGAGATTTATTGATTCAGTCTGGGATAATTCATCGGCTAATGATCTCTAGACAGGAATCGATTACGCTGGATGAAATGTGGTAGCATCATGGTTTCAAAAGAACAAATGCTTCAGAATGCAAAAATCCGATCACAAGCAATATAAAATGAAAACAGAAATCAACAATTAAAAAAAAAATATACAAACAACAAGGGAAATGTAACCCAGTGAAGGGTAAAAAAGCTTTTGTCGCAAGATGTAAATCAGGGCTGCAATAGGCAGACTGATGTTACATCATATTGCTGTAGTAAAATAAAGAGGGACGATGCTGGAAGGAAGAAATCAGAGAATGTAGAATGTAAAGGAGAAGAAATGTTCGCCCAAAAGAGAAAACGGTGGTTATTTACCTGAGTTTTGCAGACACTCTGAAGGAGGAAGGAAGGGGATGCTGAATCGATGAAGTGGATCGAGTGGGATGGATCTAATCAGCTTTTTTTCTGTCTTCTCTTTAAATTTCCCTTCCGATGAAGGAGAAGAAGAAGAGGGGAAGCAATTTGATCAAGGGGAGGATTGGAAGACTGGATGGCGGATGAGGCTAATGGTTGAAACTTGAGCCAGGAGGGGTGAAGACAGATCCCTCTCCCTTCTGCATGCTCCCCTTTTAAAGAGTAAAAGGAGGATTCCAGAGAGGGAGGCTGTTGGAGATGGATGGTGGAGGGAGACTCCAGGGGAGTTCGTTTGAAGATCAATGGCAGAGGTAGGAGAAGGCGGGTGCGCGGGAAAGAGGTCGTTGCCATTTTCTCAATTTTCCAAAAGAAGGCCCCTTAAAAAATAATTTTTTAAAAAGTGGTTTTAAAAGCATTTTTTTCGAAAAACAAATTTAAAGAGGTTTAAAAAACACTTGTTCCTCGCATAGTCTTTCTGATTTTTTTGGGTTTTTTTTGTTTGTTTTTTTTTTCATTTATTTGCATTTTTAGAATAAAAATCTAAGTTTTTACGAGAAAACAAAGATTAAACACTATTTTTTTTGTATTTTTCTGAGAAATATTTACAAAAGTGTTTTTTCGAGAATTTCAGACCATTTTGGGGAAATTTCTTCAAAAGAATGGGTTTGGACCCGAGTTTTGAGAAAATGTTCGAGTTTTTGAAACTTGAATCGAGAAATACAATGTGATGGATCCAAACGGATATGGGATGAACTGTCCGAGCTATTTAAAAACTACTTTTGGTATTTTTTGTAATTAAGTTGGACAACGAGACTCAGATTTGGATCTGGACAATGGATCCGGATCAAGCCAGACATATAAAACGAATTTAATTTCAGTAAAACTTGCAAAATGAACTGGAATTTAGATTTAAAAGTGACTCAATCGCTCAAAAAAATGATATCAGGGGCAAAAAGGGAATATTTAAAAGATTTTGAAAAATTTGGGGTGTTTACAGATGCCCCTCTTTGCTTCTAAGCCGGTTGAAAGCCGAGCTTAGTGGCAAAGATAACACTCCAAATTTTGAAAATGCCCCAGTCAGCAGATCTGAACTGGGTGTGGAAGAATTTATTTGGAAAGACATGATTTCAGGCCTAATACCTTATCCTGAATGACTTTGGGGAGACGAAATCCTCGAAAATGATATGACTGAATAGTAGAAATGAGGAAATTGTGATGGGACTTTGGGCGAAGATCCCGAAATGATAAAAGATAAGAATTTCGATCAAGTCTCATGAGTGAGGCGAGATCAGCTTTTGGAATGACTCAGGTTTAGCCCTTTAACCTGGATGGGACGAAGATATATCAAGATAATTTGGATGGGGAAAGGAACATATGAGGACCTTGATGGGACATTTTTTGAGAAAATGCCTCGTGAGATGAAGCTCAAGTAGGATCCTGTCCTGGATGGATATACAAAGCATGGATTCCTCGATGGGAAGAACCATGATGGGGCTGGAAGAAAACACCTTGTCAAGAACAAGGAACCTCGTCAGAACGAGACTCAGGTTTTAAACCAAACCTGAAAAAGGAAGATACCTCGTGGGCACGAGGTTCAGGCTTAACCCTTAACCTGAAGGGGACGACCATACAGAATCCTTCGGAGTTTGGACGAACAAATCCGAAAAGAGTTTTGCGAAAGGAAGACAATGGGGTTCCCTAAAGCTTGGAAAAAGGGATGATTTTGGGCGTCTCATTGCTGAGACTGAATGAGCTTTTGAATTTAATGACCTCTCGCAGAAAGTACAGGTTTTGACCCTTAACCTGAGTGGGAACAACCATACAGAATTCTCAAAACCGTGATGGGACAGAAAAGATACTTCAACTGAATGGGGTAACTCTTCTGGAAGATATAAACAACGCTAGGTTGCACCAAAGTGGATATTGAATATTTATTTCATTCTTAGAATATCTAGAAAATTTTGCCAATAAGATAAATTTATAGTTGACTTCAACGCTTGAAAATATGCACATGTGTGCAAAAGACATTCCCTCTTTCACCTAGAGTATTTCCTCCAACGAGGTTAACTCCTCGGTCTTAAGAGTCAAATTCAAAATTTTAGCGCTGATGACTTTCTTCAAGGAAGCTATCCATTTCCCTGATACGAGAAGAGAAGAAATATTCTTAATCTCATAAAAGCAAGTAGTGAAAAGACATTTGATAAAAGAATTTTACATGAGAAAAGATGACTTCTGGCAATTTTGGCGGTTTGATATCTGGGTGTTTTTCCCCCGATGATCTTTTTGCACTCTTTTTGAGTCATTGGGCTTTTTCGGGCTTTTTTTTTTATCATCCTTTATTTTGGAGATGTTCTGACTTTTCTCTCTTTTTCAGGGGAAGGGTACGTCACAAACTCCATCTTGGAGATGTTCTGATCCTTCATTTTCTCAGGGAT
Source organism: Nuphar pumila (assembly GCF_984573655.1). NCBI lineage: Eukaryota > Viridiplantae > Streptophyta > Magnoliopsida > Nymphaeales > Nymphaeaceae > Nuphar > Nuphar pumila. Next base: position 40,133,149 of record NC_143256.1, read on the forward strand.
TATATATGATAGTATTAGCTCAAAGGCTCTATTGATGATAGCAGAAATCAAATATCATTTAGGGTTTGTCGGTAGGTTCATCACACTCGCCTTCATCTCGCCGATGATCTGAACTTTCCGTGGAAGGATCCTTCACAAACTCCTTCATCTCGGTAGATGATCCAAATCTTCTTTGGCCCCGGGGGTCTGCTCGCCTATTCACTTTCATCTTGATGACAATTGAGAGATCCCTTTTGCAAATATTTGATTTGCAACTTTAAAATGAGAGGATATGGATTAAGTGAATTCTTTTTATTGCTCAGGATATTTCCACTGCCTAATTGCCAGAAAATTGTCTTTAAACACGCGCCATATCTATGATCAATATCAATTTGCTTCCGGCTTTTCAACATCATCGAATATTTCTTTCGTCAATCATACCGACGATATTTCTTACATCCTTTTAATTGATCAACAGGAAAAAGATTTGAATTTTACCTCTTTTTCGCAGAAAGTTTCACCTTTTTGAAGAAAATACTAGAGGTGATCTGAGGTAATTCTTTTGTGCAGTAAGATTTAGTGGAATCAAGAAATATTTTTAGCAAATTGGCAGAGTTTTCATGACTTCTATGTGAAATATTTACTCAATATAGATTTCGATGCGACCTTTAGTTGCAATTTATGATTTTGGACATTCTGACCAGTAAAACTAGGACTTTTCATTTAACGACCAGCGAAGGAGCTGAAACCTTTCATTTAACGACTAGTAAGAACTGGGACCTTTCATTTAATGATCAGCGCAGTAGCTGAAACCTTTTATTTAATGACTAGTAAAAACTGGGACCTTTCATTTAATGACCAGCGAAGTAGCTGGAACCTTTCATTTAATGACCAGTAAAAACTAGGACCTTTCATTTAATGACCAGCAAAGTAGTTTGAACCTTTCATTTAATGACCAGTAAAAATTGGGACCTTTCATTTAACGACCAGCGAAGGAGTTGGAACCTTTCATTTAACGACCAACAAAGTAGCTGGGACATTTCATTTAACGACCAACGAAATAGCTGGGACATTTCATTTAATGACCAGTAAAAACTGGGACCTTTTATTTAATGACCAGCGAAGGAGCTGGAACCTTTCATTCAACGACCAACGAAGTAGTTGGGGCATTTCATTTAACGACCATCGAAAACTGGTACCTTTCATTTAACGACCAGCGAAGTAGCTGGGACATTTCATTTAACGACCAACGAAGTAGCTGGGACATTCCATTTAATCATTTAACGACCAGCGAAGTAGCTGGGACTTTTCATTTAATCATTTAACGACCAACGAAGTAGCTGGGACTTTTCATTTAATCATTTAACGACCAGCGAAGTAGCTGGGACTTTTCATTTAATCATTTAACGACCAGCGAAGTAGCTGGGACTTTTCATTTAATCATTTAACGACCAGCGAAGTAGCTGGGACATTTCATTTAACGACCTTTGATTTAAGATTGAGACTTTTGAAAGACAACCAGTACGAGGACTGAACTTGATATTTAGATTTGAAAACTTTAGCAAAATAACCAGTGCGAGCACCGGGTTTTTCCAACTGAGAGTCGGGAAGGAGACCGACATTCTTATGATATTTAGAGATTGAAGCAGGAATGATTGTCGGGTTTTTAGGATTATCCCTTATCCTGAAGGGAAAATAGAATAGACATTTGAAGAGAATTTAGGAAAAATGATTCAGGTTTATCCCTTAACCTGAAGGGGAAATAGAATAGACATTTATGGAGAATTTAGAATAAAATGATTCAGGTTTATCCCTTACTGAAAGGGAAAAGAATATATTGCGAAGAGATGACATGAGACTTGAATTTAGAAGGCATATGACAAAATTTTATGATTTATGATCTATGATTTAGATGGACCAGCACAACTAGCTGTATGAGATCCAATTTTCAGGATTAAACCTTTATCCTGACGGGGAATATAGAAAGAATAAACTTTGAGAAAACAAAAGGATATAGAACTTTAAAAAAATGTAGAACATTTAAGGAAATTGATTTATTTTTGTAAAAAGAATTCTCACAGGTAGCATGGTTGGCCCTATGAGTGATCTCAGGATTATCCCTTATCCTGAATGGGATAAAGAATAGAATTTAAAGAAAAATTGATATAAATTTAGAAATCAATAAAGATCGATAAAACTTTTATCTGCAAAAAGAATTCTCATAAGTAGCATTGTTGCCCTTAGGAGAGGTCTCAGGATTATCCCTTATCCTAAATGGGAAAAAGAATAGAATTTAAGGAAATTTAATGAAGGGAAATTGATATAAATCTAGAAAATCAACAAAGATTGACAAAACTTGTATTTACAAAAGAATCCTTATAGGTAGCGTTATTGCTCCTACGAGGGGTCTCAGGATTATCCCTTATCCTGAATGGGAAAAAGAATAGAATTTAAGGAAATTTAATGAAAGGAAATTGATATAAATCTAGAAAATCAACAAAGATTGACAAAACTTGTATTTACAAAAGAATCCTCATAGGTAGCGTTATTGCTCCTATAAGGGGTCTCAGGATTATCCCTTATCCTGAATGTGAAAAAGAATAGAACTTAAGGAAATTTAATGGAGAGAAATTGATATAAATCTAGAAAATCAACAAAGATTGACAAAACTTGTATTTACAAAAGAATCCTCATAGGTAGCGTTATTGCTCCTACGAGGGGTCTCAGGATTATCCCTTGTCCTGAATGGGAAAAAGAATAGAATTTAAGGAAATTTATGAAGGGAAATTGATATAAATCTATAAAATCAACAAAGATTGACAAAACTTGTATTTACAAAAGAATCCTCATAGGTAGCGTTATTGCTCCTACGAGGGGTCTCAGGATTATCCCTTATCCTGAATGGGAAAAAGAATAGAATTTAAGGAAATTTAATGAAGGGAAATTGATATAAATCTAGAAAATCAACAAAGATTGACAAAACTTGTATTTACAAAAGAATCCTCAGAGGTAGCGTTATTGCTCCTACAAGGGGTCTCAGGATTATCCCTTATCCTGAATGGGAACACCTCGGACAACGAGGGTCAGGTTTATCCCTTAACCTGAGGGGGAACACCTCGGACAATGAGGGTCAGGTTTATCCCTTAACCTGAAAGGGTAAAAGAATAAAAGAATACCTCATTGAAAAGAGGCATCAGGTTTATCCCTTAACCTGAAAGGGTAATAGATTTGATAAAATTTAATAGAATTGAGGAAAATTTAAGACTTGATAAAACTTGATAAAATTGATGTAAACTATAAAAAATATGAATAAAATGAATAAAACTAATAAAGATATCAAAATTAACTGAAGATTTGTAAGATTTGAGAAAAAGGAGTTTTCTGATCCTGCCTGCATATGGGATCTTGAAAGGAAAATGTTTATTTAAAAGATAAGTGAGAAATCTTTTTTGGGGAAGAAAATCCATCACAAGAAGAATGATCAGCGCGAGATTTGATCCTTTAAATCAGACATGAGAGATCATCATAAGGGTCAATTTTTGAAGGCAATGGTTTGAAAACCTGTTTTTGAATAAGAAGATCAATAATAGATCTGATTTCTAAAAATAACAGTTCGAAACTGATAATAAGATCAATACAAGGGTTGATCTTTGAATATAATGATTTTTTAAAACCAATCGTGGAAGATAAGACCAACACAGGAGTTGATCTTTGAATTAAAATCAATACAAGGATTGATTTTTGAATTATTTGAAACCCATTTTGAAAGATTAAACCAACACAAGGGTTGATCTTTGAATATAAAGATTTGAAATCCATTTTGAAAGATAAGACCAACACAAGGGTTGATCTTTGAATATAAAGATTTGAAGTCTATTTTGGAAGATAAGACCAACACAAGGGTTGATCTATAAAGATTTGAAATCCATTTTGGAAGATAAGACCAACACATGGGTTGATCTTTGAATATAATGTTTTGAAACCGATCTTTTGGAAGATAGGATCAACATGAGTTTTGAAATTTTAATGCAATGGTTCGAACACTTATTTTTTTGAAAACATGATCAAACAAGAGGGTTGATTTTTTTTACAAAGGTTGGACCAAAGAATATTTGAATTCTTTGGTCATAACGAAGACTTTCAAAATTTCATGATTTTTTTAAAAAGTCCTCATAGGTAATATCATTTCTCTCGTGACTGATGTCAGGATTTGTCCCGCATTCTGAAAAAGAATAGGAATTTAAATGCCCCAGTATGGCAAAAGAAAGAAGTAAAAAAATAAAAAGAAAGTCGACATTTCATTGATAAGCAAATGTTTGATAACAAGACTGAATATTTACAAGAACTTTGAAAGGAAAAGATTCATAGAAGACTAGGCTGACTAGCCCCTACAAGACAACTGACAAAAAGAGACAAAAGGAAAAACTTTGGCTTTATCAATTCTTCGAGTGGTCCGAAAATGGTTCTGTCAGGACTGTTGGCTGCTTTTCTTCCTCGGCCTCTATCAGCTTACTTCTGTCAATGCAGTCTTGTATCATGTGCTTGAGGACGAAACAATGCTCTGTATCATGCCTTGTTGCCCTATGGTACTTGCAGAATTGGTCCTTGAACTTTCCCAAGATTACGGGAGGATCCACTATTTTAGAGAGTTTGATCATCCCATGCTTTAAAAGGTAATCCATAATCACTTCTAAACTCTGACATAACAGAGTGAAGACTCGATCTTTCTCCCACTTGATATATTTGGGATTCTCTTGAAGATCACCCTTTTGCTGAAGGCCAATTGGAAGTGGTTTGTCATTGTTCTTATAAGATCTCTCCTTCTGCCCCTTTCTCTGATCTATTTTCGGGTCACTACCACTGTTGTTTTTGTTTCCTTTGCTGCTACTGCCAAGATTATTGCAAGAGGCCTCAACTGAATGAGCGAACTGCGCCTTCTTTTTCTAGTCTTGGATATTCTTGACCAGAGGCGTGCCCTCGTAAAGTCCGCTTTCTATTCCTGCTTCGAGCCATTCGGCTCGCTCAATCAATTTGATGAAGGTTTTTGCTAGGGAAGTGACGATAAGGCTCCTTATGGGCTGAGAGAAATTGTTGAGGATTACCTGCAATGCGTGCTCCTCTGGAATGGGTACCTTTATCTTATTACAGGTGCTTCTCCACCTGTGAATGAAATCACTTGCTCTTTCAGTCTCTCCCTGCTTCAGGTTGTAAAGATGATTTAATATAGGTGAGGCTTCAGTGTTGAATAAGAAACGCTCGATGAACAAATTTACTACCTTATCGAACTCTCGTAGTTCGATAGGATTTACGTGGTCAGCATACCATCTGGCTGCTACACCCTCCAGACTGCGGGGAAATCAAATAAACAACGCTCTGTTGTCTTTTCTGAAATGGCTGCACTCTGCATAAAATGTGGCTAAGTGGGCTATAGGGTTGCCAGTTCCATCAAACTTGAGAAATTTATAAGGAAGGTTCTCCAGGTTATCATCCCCATCTAGACCATCGTAAAAATCTTTGCCGATGTAGGTCTGCTTGCCCTTACCCTTGGCTTGAATGTCTTTAATTGGTTGATTCATCTCCTTGCTCATCAGGTCCTCTGCTAGAGCCCCAGACTTAGGCTTGTTGACAGTTTCGAGCTCTTCTGCAACTATTTTTACAGACTGCCTTAGAGGATTCTGTTTGTAGACAATCTACTCTTCTTCTTCTGATTCTTCCTCGACTGACTCTGATTCCTCAGAAGTAGTGTATGACTGTACCTTCTTCCTGATGATTCTGATTTGCTTTTTTACAAGCTTCTTCCTCAGCTTGCTTTTAGGAACTGCCTCTTTCAGCTTGGCCTGGGCTTGCTGCGACATCATTCTTGCCATCATCTTTTGGAACATATCGTACATAGCGGAGTCGATGTCATCTTTCCTGTTCTGACCCTGTCCCCTGACTGATTTAGGAGAGCTCATCCCTTCTGCCTCACTGTCGCTATGTTGAGGAACTGTTTCTTTTCCATCTCTGGTCTGAACCATTTTTGAATATCAGCGCTCTCTCTATAGAGGAAAGTGGAGGTTTTTAGACCAAAGAAACTTTTTTGAGAAGTTTTGACAAAAGGAAGGATTTAGGTTGAAATCTAAAAAATTGTATCCCATTACTAGGGATTGAGTCGCCACAAAATTTGTGACAATTGCGTTGTTTACTCTACGAGGGGGAGTAACCAACTAAAACATAAAAAAAATGCTTATTTTGAAAAGGATATCTCATGATGAAAAGAGATTTTATTTATGAAAATATAAACAAGAATATAAAATTAGAAAGAAAAAAAAAAGATAAAATTTGAGAATAAATGGTAAAGATTTAAAATTTTGAAGAACTTGCAGGCAGGATTAGAAGAATTTTTGAAGAAATTTAGAAGAAGAAGAGAAAGAAAAATACACCTCAGTTTTAAAAACAAGGAGGAAATTTTGAAATATATACCCAGGATTTTGGAAAATATAAGGAAGATATAAAATATCACATAATCACAGATATACAAGCAAGGATGCACAAACAACACTCCCTAAAGCTGACTCTATATGCAATATTTTAAAATGGCTGATAGGACCTTAATCCTAACTCTAAGATTTAGATCATCTAATTCCAATCAAGGTATGCCGATATACTCAAGACAAAGCTCGAAGTACGTGGCATAAATACATTCCCCCGGTTCTAAGGTAATGACTTCCCAACATCCTTGAGCACCTACCGATATACCTCGAACTATGACCCTTAGGTACGTAGTAGGGGGGCGCAAACCCAAATAAGTGGTCCAGTTGTGAGGCTCTCTCCCAAACTATGGTTCAGTGAGACAACCCAACAATGTGAAGATCGGGACAATATAGGTAGGGATGTTTTCAAAAACATGTTTAACATGCAATAAAATCAGAGAGCTCTAATGAAAGTCCTAAAGAGATAGATTTAAATGAAAAGCAGCATACACTTGCATACATTGTTTACATTCAAACCTAAATCTAATGTGAACATGGAATAATCTCCTCAATATGGTCCTACCAAACCATACTTAGATCATATATGCAAATGATGTCAACTTAGGACAGAGTCTAGGCTCCTAAGGTTTGCATGAAAGATGAAGCTGACATAGAAGAATAAAGACTTAGATAAGATTAAAGCAAAGCAAAGGCATAGATTTAACCAGACGAAGACGGGTCCCATCACGGTCGCTAAAACTGTGATCATCGCAAAATTTTTTCCCTCTTGTGGTTTCTCTCTCTTCCTTCTCTTTTCCTTTTTTAGTCGTTATTTTCCTCCTTTTTGAAGGGATAAAAATAAAAGACAGAAAAAGAAGAGAGAAGAGAAAAGAAAAGAAAGAAGAGAGAAGAGGAGCTCTTTTGCGGGGTCTCACTTGACCTTGATTTGAAAATATTTAGAAATTTAACTCGCCTCGGTTTTGAAATATATTGCGGGAAAATAGAGAGACGGGATTCGCTCGTCGGTACGAGGTTCAACCATTCCTGACACCTTTACCAGGGGTAATCGAACCAAGGATCGAATTTATGCCTTTTGTTTTGCCTAAATATTATCTAAGAATTTATTCTAAATCTAAATGCACAAAGAATCATGTTTGTGCAATGCAGGGATGTATGCTCTTTTTAAAAAAATGATTTGAAAAATCTCCAAGTGCTTGATAATGGAGTGAAGAAATGGTTTTTGAATGGTAGAATCTAACTTAGAACTTGAGATAGATCAGAGAAGTTCTAAGTCTTTGAAATGATCAGAGTTTGGAAAAATAGATCTCTTGAATTGGGAAAGAATGGTTTGAAGATGAGATAAAAAGGAAAAAGGAGAGAAATTCCAAAGTCAGAAAATAGACTTTGAACTTAGATTTAGGAGAAGAGATAAAACTTGTAATGAATTTTGAATCTAAAATTTAAAATCATGATGGTTTTGAGAAATCCAAATGGTATTTAAAAATAGAAGTGGATTTAGGAAGTTCAGATTAGATCTGAAAATGAAATTGGATTTGAAATTTAGAGTTGGGAATGGAATTTGTATTCTAGATCCTAAATAGAATTGGGTCCAAGATCTGGAATCCAAGATGGAATTGGATTCTGAATCCTAAAATGGATTTTGGATCTTAAAATGGATTTAGGATCTGAAATTTGAGATCCAAGATAGAGTTGGACTCTGGATCCTAAAGGGAATTTGGATCTAAAGTTTGAGATCCAAAGTGGAACTCGGTTCTGGATCCTAAAATGGATTTGGATCTGAAGTCTGAGATCCAAGGTGAAATTGGGTTCTGGATCCTAAAATGGATTTGGATCTGAAGTCTGAGATCCATAGTGGCATTGGAGTCTGGATCCTAAGATGGATTTTGGATCTGAAGTCTGAGATCCAAAGTAGAATTGGGTTCTGGATCCTAAGATGGATTTTGGATCTGAAGTCTGAGATCCAAAGTAGAATTTGATTCTGAATCGTAAAAATAGAATTTGGATCTGAAGTCTGAGATCCAATGTAGAAGTTTGACTCTAGAATCCTAAATGGGAATTGTATTTGAAACCTGGAATCCAAAATGTAATTTGGATCTAACTTTGGATTTGGAATTTCAAATTTGACTTGAGAACTCAATTTTGAATATGCAAATGAATTTCAAAGTCAAATTGGATTTTGAATTTGAAGCTTGAATCTGGAATTTAGAAGATGAATCAAGAATTTCAAAGTTAAATTGAACTTCGAATTTGATTGGAGTTTTGAATATAAGATGAATTTCAAAGTCAAATTTCAACTTTGAAGTCTGATTTGAATTGGAAAAATGAATTTGAAATTTCAAAGTTTAAATTGAACTTCGAAATCTAATTTGAATTAGAAATTTTGAATACAAAAACGAATTTAAAATCTCAAAGTTAAATTGGACTTTGAGATTTAAAATTCGATAGAATTGAAAATGAAAAGATGAATAGGATTTTTGAAGATTGATTAAAGAGGATATTAACATCACTTGGGTTTTTGAATAGGGAATTTTGGAAATCTGATACAATTCTATCTTAAATGATGAATGAATTTAAAGAATTTTGAGATTGGATTTTTGAAAATTATACTTCATTCTTTACATGAATCAAAACAAGATCGAAAATATAATACATCCTTGACTATGGTCATTGAATGTATTATATAATGTTCTATATTTAAATTAAGGTGAAGAATAAAACATATTTTTGTGCTTTTATAGAGTTTAAAATGAAATTAACTCTCAATATACCCTGACTATGGCCATTGGTATATATTTTGAGCCAATTTTAAGTTAAACTCTAATAAAAGAAGGAAATATTTGAAAATATGATGATTTTTGAAGAGAATCCAGTGTGGATTCAATGTTATTTTATAAAAGATAAAAATCCTAAGTTTTGTTTACATTCTGACTATGGCCATTGATGTAAATTATCAACTTAGGATTAATTACCTCTTACGAAATGGTGCACGTGCCATTCGTGTTCCACCATTGTGAGATTTTTGAAAAATAAAGGTAAAAGCATGAAAAACAAGTGATTTATGATGTTTACAATGCTCATTCATTCTATCTAAAAGCTGGAAACGTAAATTCTCATTTAAGATTTAACTTATTACAACATTTAAAATGCAAATCCCAAATAATGACATTTTCCACATATTCCCTACAAAGCACCTAATTAGTATGAAGATGGAGAAAAATTGCACATATCATATGGATATCAATGGTAAAAGATGCTCGCATGCCAAGGTATTTAAGAACTAAAGTGTGAAAAGATGAAAATGATATATGTCTATGTACATATATACATGCATACATATATATATGTATATACATATAGATATATATACATGAATATATATATATATATGTATAGATATAGATGACATTTATGAAACTAACACCTAAAGGGTGGGTGTGATATTGTGCAACAGTGAAAATATATATATGAAATGCAAGAAGTGTGCATAGGTGGAGCTGACTAGTGAAGATGCCATGAGAGGTAGCAAGGTGCTGCTATCAATGGAAAGGATATACGGGTAAGTATAATTTATTAATAACACACCAAGTGCTATGAGGCATTGGATGTTATAAGTAGGAATTCAGAGGTGGTAACATGCTAATAGTGGAAAGCTATTGATAGGGAGTGTCATGGAGGCTCAGCAAATGTGGGGTGTCATGATCCTGCAGGTGATGAACATGAAGTGAAAACATGAGTGTAGCTTTGTGCATATGGGTGAAGGAATTGCCTTGTTGTGAAATAGTGACAGGTAGTATGATGCAGAAAATGAAAGCCAGGTTTTATGTCAGTAGGTGGAAGGTTGTGAGATGGAGCCCGCTGGAGTAGAGGCGTGTAAGTATGTGAAGCTGGGACTGTATTGACAACATGAGGTAAGCAAGTATGCCCAGGTGCAGCTGCTATGAGTGGCAAGGGCAGTTGAACCTGTCTTCTCTTTTAGTAGATCCACCCTAAAAATTTCACTGTACTCTTCAGATGACAGGGATCCAGGGTTGCACCTGTATATTTCTCACAACAGTTGAAACATTTACCACAACTGGTTGCAAATCATTATCAGCCAACAACCCAGTAGTGATGAAAGAAAAAGATGGACCTCTCTTGTTCTGCCACCAACAATTTTTGAATCAGTCTCAAGTTTTCTATACATTCGGTTTTCCTATAAGAAAGTGCTCTTGAAGCAGCAGTTATTAGTTCATTCTGTTGTTGGCCCAATGCATGTTGCTCAAGAGTCTTCGTAACATGGGTACCATCATAGAAAAAGACCCCACAAGGCCTTTACAATGTTTTTGCTTTCTTTAATTTAAGGGAGAAGGATACTGACCATGTGCATACCAGCAAACCTTCTCTCTAAAACATGCTTTTCGTTCAATAACTGTAACTCCTTAATAGATGTATCTGCAAGTTTCCTCTGCAGCTGCACTAATTTCTGCTCCTGGGCTCTAAATTTGAGCCCTTTCAGTGCCCTTCTCATTGGTCTTGTGAAGGTGCATGAGATGGTTGTTACTAATGTGTTGGTAATATTAGAAACTAAGGAAAACTTGCATGACATGGCTCTTTGGGTCTTTATGAACCCAACTAGGAGAGGTGCTTCAGCCACAGGACTTGCAGGAGCATAATTTTTGCTGACCATCTTTGAACAGTCATTAACTAGAAATGGGGCACAACCTTTTATCTGTTTGGAGGCAAGCGTGGCTGCTATGAGATATGAGAGCTGAAGCTGTGCTTTTAAGATATAATGGCCTACGACTGAAGATAGCAGGGGTGAATGGTATATACTACAGAAAATATGCACCAAACGAGATGCATATGGCAGGTGGATGATGAAGTTGGGCAAGAAATGTAAAGTACCTATGTTGAAGAAAATTTTGAATGGAAATGATGGGACTGGTGACTGTACAATGGACATGCTGGAGGTATGGACAAGTAAGGGATTGCGGTAGGGTTTTACTATATAGTGACAACAGCTAGTATGTGAAGAGTGTTGTGAATAGTGCTCTTTGCAGGAGCTTTGGAGGTCGAAATACCTGGCCGTGATACATCATGATAGGTAGAAGAATTCAGTTTGACAACTAAATTCCAGCTATCCTAGCGGTCGACATGACAATTGGTGAGGCAACCTCTGATTCCGGACCTCTGTAATCCAAAGCTTTGTACACTAAAAATCTTCGTTGGACTGGCAAATATAACAAGGCATTTGCTAACGGAAACTAAGGTTGAGAGAAGTGGTCCTGGCTTGCCAAGATGGTCGATTCATCACAAAGTCATGGTGAGACCCAGATTGCAATCCAATGTAACAGTTTGGGGAAGAGGGAACAGAGGAAGGTTCAAAGACTATGCAATTGAGAGTTTTTGAATTATGACAAAGAAGAGAACTGTGTATATATTTCAATTGAGAGCTTCAAACATAACTATCTAACAATTTTACCAACGGCGTGACATGCTCGTAAAACTTCAAATGGATATCTAAAAAAAAACTCTAATATCAATATTGCAACATGAAATCAATCTGCTGTACTGACCTTTCTTGATGAGCATAATATGTTGGTTTATCAAAATATGTTTGGAACTGATCCCAATCAGGACGAAATTTCAAAAGGGTGTGAATGACACCCAATGGACTCAAATGGAGATTTTCCAGACTTTTACCCCAAACCAAGCTATAATGAGCTTTCAAGGGATTCAAATTTTTTTTATTATTCGACCCTGCTGATAAGATCATATCCTCTTCTCCAATCTTCAAATAAGGAAGCGTCAATCAGAGCCTTCCTCTTGGGCTTGCTAGTTATTCCGTAGTCAAGACCCATACAGAACAAGTACTCTCTCTAGATGCACACAAAAACCTCCCCCACTCCGATGTACATGGTCAATCACAGGAAACCGAAAACACTAAGTTAGGCTATGAATATACAGAAGAAACCAGAGCAATAATAAGTTTGGTAACAAACTAAATCCCCACCAGTAGGAAGAAGCACGATGGTCTAATCCAGAGAAAAATGGAAAACATGAAGCAATCAGAAGAAGCAAAATATTACAGATGATCACAATACTATTTAAACACAGAAAATAATGAATGAGATCAATCGATCGTAGCATAAGATTGTCTACATTAGGTAAGAGTGAATGAACAAAACAAAAATAACTAAATCTATTGATTAACATTGAACCAGGCAAATAAAATGCAGGAGACTTTATGGAAATTCAATGGATATAACACAGTTCAAAACTGTTGATGATATCGATCATGCAATGCAATGATCTGAACAAAACAATCAGAAAGGCAAAACATCGGATAAAGCTGAAGCTTAAGAGAGACCCATATCGCAAGTTGCAGAGATAGAATCTCAGAAGATGAAATCGCCAAATGCGAGTAACATTTTCAGAATCGGTATGTCCGTGCCGTGATATATGATGCTGACCCACTCATCAAGATCTCTCCAACGTGAGAGATTTATTGATTCAGTCTGGGATAATTCATCGGCTAATGATCCCTAGACAAGAATCGATTACGCTAGATGAAATGTGGTAGCATCATGGTTTCAAAAGAACAAATGCTTCAGAATGCAACAATCCGATCACAAGCAATATGTGATCATCACAAAAATTTTCCTCTCTTGTATCTTTCTCTCTCTTCCTTCTTTTTTTCCTTTTCTAACCTCTATTTTCCTCCTTTTTGAAGGGAGAAAAATAAAAGACAGAAAAGAAAGAGAGAAAAGAAAAGAATGAAAGAAGATGAACTCTTTTGCGGGGTTTTACTTGACCTTAATTTGAAAATATTTAGAAAATTACTCGCCTCCGTTTTGAAATATATTGCGGGCAAATGGAGAGACGGGATTCGCTTGTCGGTACGAGGTTCGACCGTTCCTGGCGCCTTTACCAGGGGTAATTGAACCAAGGATCGAATTTATGGCTTTTGCTTTGCCTAAATATCATCTAAGAATTTATCCTAAAGATCTAAATACACAAAGAATTATGCTTGTGCAATGCAAGAATGTATGCTCTTTTTGAAAGATGTTTTGAAAATTTTCCAAGTATTCTGAGATGAATCTGATAAAGTGAAGAAATGGTTTTCTAACTTAGAACTTAAGATTTAAAGTTCTAAGTTTTTGGAATAATTGGAGTTTGGAAAAATAAATCTGGATCTTGAGGGAAAGGATCTTGAAATTGAGATAAAAGGAGAAAAAGGAAATTCCAAAGTCATAAATGGACTTTGAATCAGAATAGAGATGAAATGGAATTAAATTCTAACTTTGAAGTTTGAAATCAAAATGAAATGTGGAAAATCTAAATGGAATTGAGAAATAGAATTGATTTGAAAGTTGGAATTCAAGATGGGATTTGAATCCAAAGTCTGGATTCTAAATAGAGTTGAGATTTAAAATTGAATTCTAGGTTTAGAATCCGAAATGGGAGTTGAATCTGAAATTTGAGATCCGAGATGGAGTTGGATACTATATCCTAAATGGAATTGGATCTGAAGTCTGAGATCCAAAGTAGAATTGGGTTCTGGATCCTAGAATGGATTTGGATCTGAAGTCTGAGATCCAAAGTAGAGTTGGGTTCTGGATCCTAGAATGGATTTGGATCTGAAGTCTGAGATCCAAAGTGAAGTTGGATTTGTGGATCCTAAAATAGGATTGGATCTGAAGTCTGAGATCCAAAGTGAAGTTGGATTCTGGATCGTAGAATGGATTTGGATATGAAGTCTGAGATCCAAAGTAGAATTGGGTTCTGGATCCTAAAATAGGATTGGATCTGAAGTCTGAGATCCAAAGTGAAGTTGGATTTGTGGATCCTAGAATGGATTTGGATTTGAAGTCAGAGATCCAAAGTAGAATTAGGTTCTGGATCCTAAGATGGATTTTGGATCTGAAGTCTGAGATCCAAAGTGGAATTGGATTCTGGATCCTAAAAAAAATGGATTGAGATTGAACTCTAACTTTGGATTTTGGACTTTGAAAGTCCAAATGGGGCTTTGAAGATGGATCTGGGTTCTTGAAAACCCAGATTGAAAAACTTTGAAAAATACTTGAATCTTGAGATTCAGAACCAATCTCAAGATTATTTTGAGGATAAGAAAATAAACTTGATTTTGAACTTGAAATGAGAAGATGGATCAGAAGTTTCAAAGTTAGATTGAACTTTGAAAAATGGAAATTTTGAGATATTGAATTTGAATTTGAATCTTGACAATGAATTTTGGAATTTTGATTTGAAAATTGAATTTTGAATATACAAATGAGTTTCAAAGTCAAATTGGACTTTGGATTTAAAGTTTGATTTGGGAATCAGAAGATGAATCGGAATTTCAAAGTTAAATTGAACTTTGAACTTTGATTTGAATTAGAATTTGAATTTCAGATATACAAATGAATTTCAAAGTCAAATTGGATTTCAAATTTAGAATCCGAAAATGATATTTGAATTTACAAGAGTTGGAAAATTGATTTGAGAAGTGAAGAAGATATCTGAA